>NC_089744.1:37434098-37644098 GCF_040412425.1 Macrobrachium rosenbergii
TGGTCAGCATTTGTCCCTTTTCTGTTTTTTTTTTTTTTTTTTAAATAATTTGTTTGGGAATAAGAGGATTGTTATCCAGTGAAAACTGATAAAATCTTCTTAAGTAATTACAATTTGCTTTAATGGCTGTTTTCATCACGTACCTCTGGAACCAACCTTTCAACCCTCAGAACATATAAATTACCTCAAGATTACTACATGAAACAACCTTAAATACGTGTATGAGAATTACCGAAAGCCAGTAAGAGAATCCATTGAAAAACATGAAATGTGCTTACAATACTAATAACGATGACCATTAGCCTAATCGAGGATCATCTTGTTGTATCCCTGCAGGTCCAGGTGTACCTTTGGAGGAGGAACTTTCTCAGTTTGCTGTGCCACTTCCTCTGAAGTGAATAGTGGGCCTCAGACGCCGATACCCCTAACTCCTCCACCGGGCCCTGCGCCTCAGACACCGTCATCTGTAAGTATTACAAGAGCCAGATTACTAAATCAGTCTAAAATTCACCTAAACCTAAACTCTGCTGCTAGGTATAAACGCTATAAAGAGGGTTAGCATCAGGAGCAAAGTAGCATTATTCTTATCATTTTTAGTAATATTATCATTGATTTTATCTTTATTTGCCACGAACAAGTATTCTAAAAAAAAAATGGGGTATGGAGTAGAATCTTTTCAGTCCTATATGCCTTAGATTCTAATGAAAATCGTGTAATTTATGAATACTATTGATATTAAAATTTAATAATTAAAATATTACAAGCTCGTTCAAGCCTACGTTGCTTGAATTCTTAATACAACAAAGTGATCCTTGATACTGATACAAGGAAATGAAAATGTAATCTCATTCAACGCCATTTGTCCTAGGCTTTCATAAAAAGTAATAAATTACATTCTCATCACAAAAAAAAAATTTAAGTATATTAACATATCACAATTTATTTTTCTTAAAAACAGGCGTTAAAATAATTTGTACTCGAGAACGGAATCCATTTCCGAATTTCTTTGAAAATGATTAAGTTGCGCCAAGATTCAAGAACTTTGTGATATTTACTCGGTACCAAGAGTTTTGTGACTGCACCTTGATTCACAAGGAGCTTCTCGCATACAAGGTCTCATAAAGATCCAACACCAACGTAGCGGTTTGAGTTTTCCCATTGGAGCTCGAGTCACCAATACTTTTTAGGTTTCACAGAAATCATCCTGTAAGAAGGAATTCAAGAACAAAGTAGTGGTGCAAGCCTAGCCCATAGAACCTGACTCAACATGGTACTTCTTGTGTAAAGAACCTCATGAAGACTCAAAAGCACAGCGGAAAGACGTGTTTTATTCCTTGAACCTGATTCACACGGAACTAGTCCCAGAAAAGAACTTTTAAAGATTTAAGAACAATATAGAAGAGTACATTTTACCCCTTAAACTTGATTCACGTAATATTTTTCACCAAAAGGCTCCAGAAAAGATTCAGGAACAATATATGAGAATAATTTTTTTTCCTTGGAGCCTGATTTACATGTTAGGGTTCACAAAAGAATTTATAATAACTCGGGAACAATGTAAGGCTGATGCTTTACTGAAACCTAATTCATAGGGTACATTTCACAAAGAGGATCATCTGAAGATACAAGAAGGGTTTGAGTTATATGCTATACTATTGGAACCTTATTCCTGTGGTGCTTTTCACTAAAATGTTCTTGTAAGGTTTCAGAATGAAGTCGGTGTTTAAGTTTTGCTTCTGGAATTTGATTTGCATCGCAATTTTTACTGAAAGGATTTAGTGATGGGGTTGTAGTTTTGTTCCAAGAAATTGCTTCACATTGCCTTTTCACTCAAAGGATCTAGCAAAGATGGTAAAACATACAGGTGAATGTTTTGCTCATGGGACCTGATCTGCATAGTGCTTTTCAGTGAAAGGATCTTATAAAGATTTTGCTCTTGGAATCTGCTTTAATGGTGCTTTTCCAAACGGTTCTTGAAAAGACTTGAGGAAAATGTAATGGCGTATGCTTTTCTCCTGTAACTTAAATCATATGGCACTTTTCACAGAAAGGATACTGTAAATATTCAAGAACAATGTAGGGTGTATGTTTTGCTCCTGGAACCTGATTTACCTCATAGTCCTCTTCACAGAGAGGCTCTAAAGATTCAAGAACCTGATTCACAAGGTATTTTCCGCAGAACGAATAATTCTCCAATTCTGGAATAATTCGAGGGTGCATGTCTTATTCCTAGCACTTTTCACTGAGAGGATATTGTCAAGATTCAAGAACAATGTAAGAGTTAAGTTTTCTTCTGTCCTTGACCTACTTGGAACCTTTTACCGAAAGAATCCCGCAAAGGTTCAAGAGTCATGTATGGGCGTACGCAGCGGCGTTTGTTTAATGTCGCCTAGGCACATCTTTTTCCCTTTCACTTGTCTCTCGTGTGAAGAATTAGACAGGGGTATTGATTTCATATTTCACTGGTGTCATTAACGAAGATCTGGCTCCGTAAAAATCTTTAGTTATGCTATCTGCATATCGTTACACCAAAAATATAATTAAATCGTGAGATTATTCCTGAATAAATCAAAAAGCTATTTTTGCAGCGCTTAGTAATTCAGTTTTTGGACTTTTTTTGTTGAATTAGTGGACTTATCGTTAGTTCTGATATGGTAATAGTAATGACAGAAATTCTCCGTGTTACCTCACCTCACTCATTCACGATGGCAATCAACACGCACAATGAAAGTACCTAAAACAAAATGCAGTTTCTTTTATTGTTTAACAGTGAAACATTACCGAAAACTATCCTGTCCTTTTTTTTATTTGACACCTTAAAATCGTAATTCGGCCTCTATGACCTGGTCTCAAGTTATACTCGACAGCGAACTGTGATTTGGACTTTCTGAGGTGGTCCCTTTCGTAATACGGCGGTGTTTATTTTCATGGACTCGCCCTTATCGTCCCAGAAAAAAAAAGTGTAAGCTCAGCGGGGGTGAGCAAGAAGCCTTCCAGCGCTTAGCGACGTTAATTGACCTTTTTCTTTTCTCTCCTCTCCTCTCTCTTTAGAAAAGGGAGGCGGGTTCGTCAGTCCGTTGGTGTGTGTGTGTGTGTGTGTTGCTCGGCTAGAAGGCAAAGTTCTTAAATGAGAATGAAGTCATTTTTTTCCCTTTAATTTTTTAGTCTGCGATATGAATCAACACTGTAGAATATGAAAGTATACAAAGGCGACGTATTTTTCATATTTTTCTCAAGGAGGCTTTTAAATCTTTTAATCTCTTGTCCCATAAAAGGGACTAGAAATTACTTGTTTACCTAAGGGCGCTTATTATCTACGTAGGGAACTCTTTACAGTTATTTATTCATTGGCGGACTGAATGCAACTCTTAACTCAAAATATTTTTTCATTCATTTGAGAATCTTCTATTCATTTGTCTTCTTTCTCTTTTTTATTTTTCACTGTGGCCAACCGCCTCCACCTGGGCGTTCCCTTTTTCCCTTCCACCACATCTTTCTCATTCTTACATATTTCTCACCTGATCACATTACATGACCATACCACCTCAGTCTCTCTCTCCTCATCTTCTCTGGCATTTCAATACCTTTGTTCTACCACTTGGTTTATCTTGCCTTGTCCTGTCTTTCTGTGACAGTGTTCATGTGAGACTGTGATCAGAAAAAGATCTAGATCCCAAAAGTCAATATGTGTATGTGTATGAGAGTGTTAATGTAACAGGGGGTTAATGTAAATCACCTCAGAGATAGAACACGGTCCATAATTCGATCACAGCCAGCGACCCACCAGTCGACTCAGCTGTAAAAGGGCATCAGCTTAAGCTGGAGCCAAAAGATAAAAGATTCGACTGGATATGTGGAACGCCTTCTTGTTCACAGAGTCTACGTATTTTACAGGGGAAAGTGGTTTATGAATCAGTTCAAATTCTTTGTCTAAATATTCTGGAGAGCAAATCCTAGGCGCTCTTAAAAATCAATTGTAGGCTAAACCCACTGTGAGTGAGACACCATAGTAACTAAAAGCGAATGAAGAACAATGCAAAAGTTGGTTTTTACAGACAGTAAGTTTTTTATGCTGTGTTATCTCCAGTGATTAAGACGTCTAAGAAAGGAGTTTTGCCTTCTGTCTCTCATTCTATTTTGAAATTGATACTTGACATTTAATTGCTCTAATTTAGAGGAAAATAAATTAAAATCACCTCAGCTAACATTCCAGGAAGTTCAAATATCGTCTTCATATCTCATCCAAGTCTTGACCTTTGATTCTGTGGGGTTTATTGTTACCATTTTCAAAGTATTATATATATATATATATATATATATATATATATATATATATATATATATATATATATATATATATATATATATATATATATATATATATATATATATATATATATATATATATATATACATATACATATACTGTATATGTATGTATATATATACATATACATATACTGTATATGTATGTATATATATATATATATATATATATATATATATATATATATATATATATATATATATATATATATATATATATATATATATATTAGCAATCACTGCCTTGGACAGTCAAATTTCTTTTTGTAGAACGTTTCTACGAATGAAAATACATCGTTAGGCAAAAGCTTTACTATTTTCATTATTTCACCCAGGCCCAGTGGGACAAAAACTATAAGACATCTTTTATGGGTATATGGTGAACAAGGAGTCGACGTCTAAACTTAATAGCCTAATGTTCTGAAGGGGTGCATTTAATTCTTGTAATTTATGACACGTGTTCTGAATTTTTCATGTGCGAGGAAGAAAACATGCCTAAAGATATAGAGAGGAAGTCCGCTAACCACTTTGATGTTTCATAATTGAAGCTCCCGAACATAAAACTATTAGTCTAATAGGTAAATTACCTCCGTGGGTTTTTGGGAGTCCATAAAAATAGGGAAGTTTCTGATTAATTGCTTTGAATTTCTCCAAGACTTAAGTAATTAATCTGACTTTCTTGTAATGCCCAGTGGGAACGTTTTGGAGAGGATTTCACGTTAATTTCTCATAGGTATTAGTGTCGCTAAGGGAGCACGGGGATTTTGTTACAATGGAATTCTTGATACATGCTCATAATTGTGCCATCTTTGCCTGATCTCATTAATATAAAACCTAATTTCTTTACGGACCCAATCAATACCCAATCTTCCTGATATCTGCGACGACATTCTGTATTATTCCTTTTAAACAAATATCCTCTCGATTATCATTTTTATCAGCAATAAATTTGTCAAAACCTACAGAAACATAAAGTTTATTTTCGGGTGTCTGTGATTAGGCCTAATGACGAACCTGGATTTAAAACTAGATGTTGGTTTACGGCTAAGAGTGTGGCGGACACGTTCATGACTGCCTTGGTAGCTGAGATCGTTCCAGGAGCTGCTGCTGATCAATAATAGAACCAAGGCTAATCTAGACAATGAGTGCATTTTCATGTTTAATTGTTAGAACATTTTTCAGCATTTTACACATACCTATCTACGGAAATCTTAAACGTTATGAAGTCTACAGGTATTACGCTACAACGAATGCGTCACACAAGTATGCGATTTTATTTTAGCCTCCAAGTGGCAACTACCCTTTTATGACCGATATGATATATCCTGTCATGGGCTACTACCTTGAAACAGTTAATCTGACATTTAATCACGGCGAATTACTTATGCTTTGCTCATACCTTCGGCACGGTAACGAGTGATTGTATGGCCTAATACATATCAACTCCTCTGTACTTCATTGCATAAACATAGCATCTGAAACGGCAATATTAATTTCAAAACTGTCATATTCACGAACATAGGAGTGATTCAACACAAGCAGAACAAAGTTTTTAACTTTTTATTTTGAAGGTCATGCTTAGTTAACTTCGCTTTAGTTAGTACGAACTGCCAATATCTTTTATTTGTCGGGGTAGGGTGAAAATCGCAGTTCTAAACAACTATTTGTGAGTATAACTATGGAATTAAGTTTATTCAAGCCTTCTGATTTCTCAAATATATATAAAAAAATCTCTCTTGTTATAAAGATGGTTTTCTATTCAAACTGTCCACTGACTTTGCCAGAATGTCGACTACCCCTACCGTAGCTACAAGCTTGCACCTCCCACCTCGAAAATAGTAAAGCCTCTCGCAAAATGGTTCTTGGTTCCCGTTCCTTTCTGTGGTTGTCAATAAGCCTATACAGTTCCTTGATGCGGCTTCTGTGTCCTCTTATCTTTTTGTTTCCTTCCTATTGATTTTGATGTCACCTCTCGCTGCCTCCTCCTCGCTCACCCTTTCTCGGGATGGCATTGTGTTTGTCACCGCGCTCGCCCACTTTGATTTGCTTGTTCTTCTTCGCTTGCAACAAATGAACAGCATTCGTGTCTCGGTACTGCTTCTGCTCGAAACCTGCATTCTGAGAAGTGGAAATTCTTCGAGATTCAGTCACTGTTTTTTCCTGCTATGAATTATTCATCTTCGATCGGAAATACTCGGCTGGAAAGCGTACAGACGACATAATTTTATCTATCTATCTATCTATCTATCTATCTATCTATCTATCTATCTATCTATCTATCTATCTATCTATCTATCTATATATATATATCAAATAAAGTTAATTCGGAAATCTTACTGCTTAGTTAAAAAGGTGGATTGAACCCTTGAACTAAGATGGATAAAAGCATTTCTATGCGTGAGTTCTACTATGTTTATGCCAGCAGGATTAACCACTGAATACCCACTGGGAAGAGAAAATAAAAATAGGAATAATGATAGAAAAATTTTGCAACCTAATTTCAAATTTCGAGATTCGGCATTCTCACAATTCCGAGAGAGTATTTAGATGGATTTACGATAATATTTATTTGATGTGTATCATTGCCGAATTTTTCTCAAGTTTATTACAGTACTTTTCTTATTAGAATATACGTTTGGACTGAGCTCGTTCACTAAAATCATGTAAAATTACTGACAGCTGAAGTGTGAATTAGCCTGCTATCCTTATGAGCTGTTAGCTATCGCCTGACGATGATCATCATCATCAATTGTCTTAATAACAAGCATATAAAGCACTCAGAGATCGTAAATATACCTCCACCAACACCAAACCCCCTATGAGGGTATATTCCTATTGACTAGAAACGGTCAGTTATTGTGATCCAAAAAAAATCTTACAGGTTAGACACTCATTGTAAAAATAATAATTCAGCTGATTTGCGAAAAGGTGGGGTAATGGTGTGTAAGGCTTCAGTTTCTTAAACCTAGAGCCCATTCCTAAAAAGTTTCCTTCTCCTGCAATGTTAACAAGTCCCATCCACCACAAAGGCTAATCATTTGTCGCCAGCCGCAAGAATCTTGTTTTGGTAACATTTTCTTAGAAACCCACATGACCGTTTTCCGTCGTTCTGTTAACAAAGGTCCAAAGAGATAAACGACCAAATCGAACTAATTACTTATCACCCTCCTTGGCGGAGGTATAACAGTAACAAGATCATTTGGAGACCGTAATGCCTCTGCCAAGCCTTCCCAACCCATCCACAAAAAATACAGTTTTCTGGTCTGGATCTTGATCTCAGTCTTTCCCAACATGGGTTCGCTGCTCACCAGTCACGAGGTAAAGTGGTTGTATAGATAAACAAATATCTCTTTTGAGACATTTTAGGGTGCGTCCACACTACAGTAAAGCATGTTGTAACCACACATCGGTAACCTATCGCAAAGACATCGCAAAAGAAAACTTGAATATAAGTTACTGACTTGTTGGTAGTTCTAACCAGTACTTCGTACGATTATCCAGAATTGGACAAGTTTCGTTCTCCATTCACGGCCGTTTACATTTTTTCAACTGTTTGTGATATGTCAGAGATAAGCTGTCGCCGTGTTTATGACATGTTGTACCGTCGTGTAGACGCAGCGTCGCGTACATACAAACAGGCACACATGGGTGAAAGCATAACAGCCGTCCAACTCCTCTGTCTGAGGTAACGAAAAAGGCGGTATTTACGTTAACGGTGATGAAAACGATAAAGAAATTTTAAATTGATAGCCTACAGCGGGCAATCTTTATTATAATAACTACTAGAGTATTTGAAACCTCATAATTGTGAAGTTTATCCAAACGTGCACTTTTTACTGCAAAAGTTTTCCTGGAAAGCAAATTACACAAAGATAATCATAACAATAACAACAGTATTTGCGCCACAGACGCAGTTCGTAGGCATACAAAAAACTGTCATCAGATCGTGGACTCTTCATCGGGCTCCTGACAAGGTCTTTCTCTTAAAAGTACTTCCGCTCCAATGGGAAAATACCAACATTTTTCTCTGCTAAGCACCTTTTAAAGCCACTCTCCATCTGCCGGGAAAATGGGGGAAATGCTCACTTGCTTTCGGTTACGCGCAATTAAGGATTAAAGTTGCTGTTTTCCCTTTGAACTATGAAAGGACGAACGAGAGCGCTGGTATGCAAGTGCCGAAATGAAATCTCTAGCAGGAAGTAAACAAAGAAGCGGGGTGAATGAATGAATACGTAAGCTTGTTCCTTTTATTCATTGTACAGCTTTCCGTTACGAATTTCACGCAATCGTCAACAGCCGAATGCCAAATAGCATTGACAAGATGAATAATGTATGAGAATATTGGTTCGACCTTACTAGAATTCTCCTTCCTTTATATGTATATATATATATATATATATATATATATATATATATATATATATATATATATATATATATATATATATATATATATATATATGTGTGTGTGTGTGTGTGTGTGTGTATGCCTAAAGTCACAATAACACGTGATTTTTAGAGGCAAAAGAATCAAAAGGAAGAAACCAGAGTGTTTGCTCCTGACCGGCTTCGTCCATTTCGACTTATTAAGAGGATGTTTAAACATAAGAAACCACTCAGCAGCAGACTTGTTTTTTCCTCCTTGTCGTCTTGTGCATTTATATATATATATATATATATATATATATATATATATATATATATATATATATATATATATATATATATATATATATATATATATATATATATATATATATATATATATACAGTATATATATATATATATATACACATATTACAGTATATATGTTTGTTTGTGTGTGAAAGGACTGCACATGGTATTCATAGTTCTGGAAAAGGCATACGACAGAGTACCACGCCAAGAGGTTTGGAGGTGCATGCGAGTAAAGGGAACAGCGGAGAGGTATGTGAGGTTGGTCCAAGATATGTATGAAGTAGCAAAAACGCAGGTTAGAAGCAGTGTTGGGTTAACTGAATGGATACCAGTACGAGTTGGTTTGCATCAGGGATCCGCTTGAAGTCCATATCTTTTTGACCTGATAATGGATGTGCTATCTCAAGGAATAAGAGATCAGTTCCCCTGGTGCATGTTGTTTGCTGATGACATCGTGTTATGCAGCACCAACAGAGGGGTAGTGGAGTCAAAACTAGAGCAATGGAGGAAGGTACTGGAAGACAGAATTTTAAAGATCAGTAGGAAGATGACTGAATACCTAAGTTTTAATGAAGGTCAAGACTCCGAGATTAGTATGGAAGGGACAAGGTTGACCCGACTAGAAAAATTTAAGTATCTTGGTTCAACAGTGGCTGATGATGGAAATTTGCATGCAGAAATAACACACAGAGTGCAGGCTGGACGGAAAAATTGGAGAAAGATGTTAGGTGTCTTATGTGACAGCAGAATCAATATAAAGGTTAAAGGAAGAGCGTATAAGACAGTAGTGAGACCATCTTTGATGTATGGCGCAGAAACATGGCCGGTAAAGAGAGTGCAAGAGAAGAAATTGGATGCGGTAGAGATGAGAATGCTAAGGTGGATGTGTGGAGTAACAAAAACGGACAGGATCAAAAACGAAAGAATAAGAGGAACTACTAAAGTCGTAGAACTATCAAAGAAGACCCATTAAAGAAGACTGCAGTGGTATGGCCATGTGATGAGAAGGGATGAGACATATGTAGGGAGGAGAGTGATGCAGAAGGAGGTGCCTGGTGGGAGAGCAAGAGGAAGACCAAAGAGAAGGTGGAAGGATGTAGTTAGAGAAGATGTGAGAGACAAACAATTGTCAGAGGACGATGTGTTTGACCGAGCCAGGCGGAAGAAAGCTGTCAGAAACATCGACCCCACATGGAAGTGGGGAAAGATGCAGAGAAAGAAGAAGATATCTTTGCGTGCGTGCGTGCGTACATGTTATATTTATACAATTCTGCAGGATAAATTTCCATAGCTCAATGATTCCAACCTCACTTCTAGCAGCAAGACGCACTGTGACTTTTGAATTACGCAGTGAATTATATATCTCACTGGGAACCAGAAGGTTATATCATTCTCTGGAGCCACCCCTTTTTAGGTTCTATATCACAACGCACCCGAAATTATTTCTTCTTCTATATTTGCTATCATTGCTTCTAACCCATGGAACTGCCTACCTCGATGCATCTCGACTATCACAAAACATAACAGCCTGTCCACATATTTAAACATAAGCTGAGTTCCTGGATATCTTGCCGATGAGCCAACATACAATACCACAGGTCAGTTCAGAGAGCCAAATACGGACCTCAACTCAAACTCTGCCTGACATATTGTGTACAATGCCCAAGGCAGATCTAACATCACTTCTGTCAATAAATGCACAAACGATGTCTGGGCCCTCACAGAGGCGTCCAGCTACAAGTAAATTTGCAGGTTAAACTTTCTCTCTCTCTCTCTCTCTCTCTCTCTCTCTCTCTCTCTCTCTCTCTCTCTCTCTCTCTCACTCATATACATATACTGTGTGTGTATGTGTGTATGTATATATGTATATATATATATATATATATATATATATATATATATATATATATATATATATATATATATATATATATATATATATATGCCTTTCCCCCTTTGAGAAGGCGTCTTAGGTTGATGTAAACCTTCCATTTCTACATTAAGTCTTTTGGGATGCGATCACTAGACCCATGTCCTTTTCTTAACTTCTCCGATTAGGAAAACAGGGGCACAATGGCGTTTTAGGACACATGCTGCTCTCTTTCGCCAACCCCTCCCCTGAACACATTTCGGGACTTTAACCTTATTCCAAGAAAAGTTCTTAAAACTGGATGAAATTGCACCTTCTGACATCACTTCCTCTAAAAGAAGTTGGGATATGAAAAACTACAATGTCACCAAAACCAGTAAGGAACAAAACGACTGGACACATCACACACCAAATCTTGAACTCTAAAATACTATAGTTCTCAAGTCATTGTGCTAAAGGATGCACAGTATATACTGACTAAGCAGTAATCTGGTAGTGACAAGGTTATTTCCATGAGAGAGAGGCTTTGGGCACTTCGATTGGCCCCAAACTTTGTCCCTAAAAAAAATCTGAGGGAGGGAGATGGACTACAAAGTGTCGCAGTTCCCAAGCTGGCAATGGAAATCCGAGCTTCCAGTGCAAAAAGTTTTGGAATTGCCTTGTCAGGTATCGAATTTGTTGCCTTGTATTTCAACCAGCAGTTTTTTTAAATAAGTATATCAGTTTTCAAGTCAACTCCATGGAATGATCTCCAAAGCAACAATCACTCACTACTAATCTCTAAAAGATTGAGAAGTTAGAAGAATTTTGGATCCTGCTTTGATAGGAAGGAAAGTATGTACTGTTCATATCCCATGCTAACCAGCTGAGTACTTTGGATGAATACTGTACGAATAAATACCGTAGAGCATTGGACGGTTTTCATGCAAAGCCAAATTTTTCAAGTAGTTTTAATGCCTGTTACCTAATCAAGGTTCGTGCAGACTCTGAACAGGTAGATGAGGATTACGCTCTAAGAAGTGATAAAATTGATTTCGTAAAAGCAAACTGAAAATCTTCAAAGACTCAGACATTACTTAGGAGTGTCTTTAAAGTCAACAAAAACTTCCTTGCGCGGAAGGTCTTTTCTAAATGGATTTGACCTAATTTGGGGTCTTATCGAGATAGGGAAATTCTTTAGATGGACTGCGTCACTTAATGAAATCTAAATATTGGCAAAGCTTCCAAAGTCGCTGCCTCTAGGCGTTGAAGAATCTGATTCCGTGTGTATATGCGAGAGAGAGAGAGAGAGAGAGAGAGAGAGAGAGAGAGAGAGAGAGAGAGAGAGAGAGAGAATTTAAAACCCACTGACAACTTCTGGTGATAACTTCAGAAGAAACATTCGACAACAAAGGATTTTTAAACAACACGTTTTCTAACAGGTCCCGAACAAATGAAAGGCAAAGGGAGGTGCTTTGATATTAGAGTGAAAATACAGACTTGCTGTCATTCTACATTAACTCATTATTTTTGGTCCCGAGTTCATTAAAAGTGTAGTGAAGAGATAATATTTCTGAAATTACATCTTCATTCTTACAAGGCACCTCTCTCTCTCTCTCTCTCTCTCTCTCTCTCTCTCTCTCTCTCTCTCTCTCTCTCTCTCTCTCTCTCTCTCATATCTGGAAATTTCATTTCATACGATAAAATGTATTCTTTTTGAAGTGTCACCTAAACTCTTACACGTGCGAATATTTGAGTCACACAGATAACATAAACCAGGAGCTTAAACATTAGCTACAGTGGACACTCTCCTTGAAAATCGACACGTGGCAAAGATCCATGAATATCTATATTCTTGATAAAGAGCATCTGGTAGATTTTTGCAGGAATCACACCGACTGAATTTCTGAGTGAAGTTAAAACATTACAACTACGGAGATCAGATATTAAGTTCCAGACATTCTGGCTTCAGACAAGCATATAGGCAATTTACTTTTCCCCCCAGAAAAATCAGTGTGGTGTATACATCAAACAGAATAAGAATTTCACGATTTCAAAGCAGCAAACAAATGTGAAACACCCACTGTGTTTTAACTCAAACTCCCAACTAAATTTAGTCTTATGTTGTTTCTTTCTTGAGGACTGGATGCGAACACTTCCTCCATTTTTCTCATAGGGTTAGTTATTATGAACTCATTATGAGCTATGTCTTTGACAACACATGTACAAATGAAATTTATCTTCAAGCATGAAATAAAAATTTTCTGTACTTTTAGATAACGGTTAAAGAGGCACATTTTCTCTGCTAAAAATAAGCATTATTTAACAATATTTTTACAAGTATATTGAAAAAAACAAAAGGGAAACATGGTGAAAGACAGCTGGAGTTACTTTAGAAAGGCTATTTAAGGGACGGCTTTAGAGGCGGGGTGAGAGTGTAACTTCTGGTAACAAAGGCGGTATTTATCCTTAATAATCTCCATAAAAGAGGGCTAGAAGTCGAAGGTGCAACAATTGCTAGTGCCTTAATGATGTTGCAGCTCTGCGGAAGGTATGACGTAATTCAAGAATATATTTGGCAAGACCAGAAAATAGTGGGAGGAATGACGTCGTTGGAGGTACATCTCGACTGCAAGTCTAGGTGAGCTTGCTAGACCAGCAACTCTGATTTCCGAACTGGCACAAAAAAAGGAATTTTTATGGTTCCACACCTGCAGACATAACAGTGATGTGTGGCCTTATGGACATCTGTCATTCCAAATGCACCAATATTCTCCACTCAAGGAAAATAGACTGAGGAGTTGGACAAGGAAGCTCCAGGAGTTGGGCTCCCTGAGAATGAATAGTATTTTCTGGAAACCTGTGCTTGTCAAAATCGATAGACAATCAAATATGTAGTTGCTGTAGACAGATATAATTGGAAAATAAATATTATATGAATATAGGTGGCAACAGGAATATATGACGAGAGTAAAAGTACAAATTGGGAGAGACGGGTGTTCTGGCACAACTGAGCAATAAAACATATATCGTCATTATATGGGAAATCTAAAAGCCACAGTGACCTCTTTAACTTCTCATTTCATAACACTTTTTGGATGCACTTCTGAAATGAAGATCAAATGAAGGAACCACAACTTCATGTGAGGAAATTCAAAACTCACACACATTCTGAATAGGGGTGAGGATGAGCAAAAGCACTGGGCCTCGAAAGGTATGAGTTAGTTCCTGCTGATGCATACATTAAAGTATCTGTTAAATTCAGATACAATGTGACAGAGCAGGAATCGACCTGGCCTCAATGTCGTTGCATAGAGTTCTAGTTTTTGAGCAATTGTTTTTTGTGCTGATATATATATATATATATATATATATATATATATATATATATATATATATATATATATATATATATATATATATATATATATATATATACTGTGTATATATATATATATATATATATTGTATATATGTATATATGTATATATATATATATATATATATATATATATATATAGAGAGAGAGAGAGAGAGAGAGAGAGAGAGAGAGAGAGAGAGAGAGAGAGAGAGAGGTGTTCTCTGAAAAGCATTTATTAGTCTCCTATAAGCTTTCTTCCTGTAAGAGGCAGGTTTTTCACCTTCCTCGTGGTTGATCCCACACTTTTTCCTTTCCCTTTCCTTTTACTTGTTTTTTTCGGTCCTGTGCTAAAAAAAAAAGGACAGCCCACCCGTCCCATTGCATTTCGAAGCTGTCACATTTGCGAGAACAAAAATGTTCGGTCAGCTTCCCCCAACAAGATTATCCTCCCGTTTTATCATGCTAGGAGTGAAATGTCATGTACATATCGTTAGGAATTCACTAAGCTGCTATAACCATAACAACTTTTTATATAAAGAAAGGCTCCAGAAACTGTCAGGATGCAACATTTTTACGTTTAGAATAGGTACAATATTCTTCTCCAGCCATTTTACTGCATATAATGCAGTGCTATTTTTTCTTCTTCAAATGGAAAACCATGAACTAGAAAAACTCTGATAACAAAGATAATGGCTAAAGGCAACTCATTAACACTCTGGATTCCATCCAGAAAACTTATTAAAGAAAGAAAATGTTTTCAGTTGCAGAAGTTCTGCAGATTTTTAATATGCAGTCCACGGTAAACAGTGTTTATCATTCACGATGAGTGAAACACCTTTCCCTTTCTCTCTCTTTCAGCGTTTTTATATAGAGAACGGACAGATTGGACAGATATGTAGCAAGAGAGAAAGAAAGAGGAGAAGAAAAGCGAGGAAATGATAAATTACCATAATCACACAACTCCAAGTGGAAACAGATTGGGAAACACTGCTAATGTATTTAAACTTCCTCCTACCTGAGTTCCCAGTAAAGATTGTGAAAAATTTTGAATTGCAAAAAAGAAAAGAATTTTAGCGTCAGTGGAAGTGCCCTAATGTATTATGATCATCATAGCATCATTAATACTAGGAACCTTTGTAATTTGAAATTTTTGTAAAAAAGTATAAATCTTCGTAATGTCGTCTGTTTTTCAAGTAGGCCAAGCAATGAACGACACCATTAGCAACTGTCAGGGAAATGTGTTGCCTGAAAAAACAATTGTGAAAAGGGTAAAGCTGCCTGATAAATATCACCAATCACATTTTTTTTTACTTCTATTTTTTTTATTTTTTTGCCTAGTTGATAGGTGTATTATTTCTGCTACATGTAGCAGCTGTACTGTATCATAAGAAGTGCAGCTCATATTTATGTTGTTTCGTAACAGTGTAACTTTGACCTACATTATAGCCTCAACAATAATACATAAGACGACACTTTTCTTTATTACTAATAGCTCAGCACATTTCCTTCTAATTTCTATTTGGTTGTCTGGTGAAGCATCCGAACAGTCGCATTCATCATTATTTGCTCACTTCCTTCTCGTGTTTTTCTTTGACTTCAAATTCATCATTACTGCCCTTTTCCGCAACCACCCCGCTGGTGTACAAGTCTTGGATGGCTTCCTTTGCCTTGCATGGAGTAAAGAATCCATCACATTGAATGTTTGTAGATACCTCTAATGGGATATCCGACTTTTCTTGTCAATAGTTTTGTCTGCTCTGCTTGTACTCTAGCACTGGGACCTATAAGGTCATTCAGCTCTGAAACGGAAACTGACAGGAAGAAGATTTGAAAGTTGTAACAGGAGGAAAAACTTCGCAGTTACACTATCAATCAACTGATAGGAGAGGGTGGAAAGTAAGATGGAAGAAAGAGAATATGAACGGAGGCACAGTAAAAGGAATGAAAGGGATTGCAGCCTTTGCTGAGTTCAGTATCACTGTTTCGTGAGTTAATTTAATCTTAATAATTTTAGTATTCTAATATTTTATGGCTTTTGTCCTTTTAATTTTCTCTGGCGGCGTTGCATTGTCCACTGACTATAGTTCTAACTGATGTTTCTGCCCCAATTAAGGCCAATGCCTGTGAGTTAATTGGCAGTCCATTGTGTCATAAGGATAGGTAAAATTAATGTTCGTCTACCTAACTGAGTGGCAATAACGTGCTGGACTCCTGTAAATATGCTTGACTGGACGATAGGCATGGTTTAAATCTATTGGTTCAAAAGATTAAGAATTTCAACTCCTTCAGTAGTAGTTAAGATAAATTACTTTTTGAGTCACTAAACTGTATTCCTTGAACTGCGACTTTCGGAAAAGTTTTTTGACCGTTTAACTAGAATCAACGGTATTACTGAAAGCCACCCTGTAAGAAATACAGCTTAGTGACTGTAATACCTTATGTTAAACTTGGTCAGCTTTTCATACTAAATTTAACATGTAGCAATACAATCACTCCTACTTAAAAGATCATCAAATCTGCTGAAAGTCACAATGTGTACAATAAAATACAGTTTAGTAATTGCCGAAAGAATTTATAATTTTAACAGTAAACTTAACTGTATAAACGAATTCAGCTTAACTACAATTGAATTAGTTGACATTCTTCATCAATAATCCAATACACTGACACTAAGACGTCTTTCTTTAATTTCAACCTTGAGTAATTCTTATTGGTGATTCACTGCGAATAGCATTTTACCAGTCAGATAATACGAACGTAAAAATATGACTAAAAGTTACAAGATTCGTTGTTACAAAACAACTACAACTACAAGAAATTACAGGCAAGAGCTGAACTGAACTGAATATAGAATTTAGGCCAAAGGCCAAGCACTGGAACCAATGAAGTCATTCAGCGCTAAAACGGAAATTGACAGTAAAAGTTTAAAAGGTGTAACAGAAGGAATACCTCACAGTTGCACTGAATCAATTGTTAGGAGAGGGTGGAAAGTAATATGGAAGAAAGAAAATATGAAAGGAGGTACAGTAAAAGGAACGAAAGGGAGGAGGTACAATAAAAGGAACGACAGGGGTTGCAGCTAGGGGCCGAAGGTACGCTGCAAAGAACCTTAAGTAATGCCTACAGTGCACCACGTGAGGTGCACTGACGGCGCTACCCCGCTGTGGGGTACAGGCAAGAGAGTGATGAGCTTAAACCCAGATGCTGATTCGCGTTGCTTTGCTTCTTTGATGCTGCGAATCCTTATACTGTTTAACAGCATCTTTGCGGTTATTAAAAAAAAAATTAAATTAAAGTATGCACTCGAAAGTCTTTATATCGTGTTTGAATAAGAATTTCTTCTGAAGTCTTCATTCGATTTCATGGTGGTGATATTTTTACCACAATAATAATAATAATAATAATAATAATAATAATATCATGTGATGTGTTTTCAATAATGAATTACTTCATTTTGAGCAAAGAGGTATTTTTAAGTTATAGGAGCTGGATTCCTTAACAAAATTTTTAATAACAAACTCAAGAAATTGTATACTGTCTTAGAAGCTTCTATAAGTCTCGTTTGTTCCATAACTTATGAACTTTATAATTGTTTACCATTTTGTAGCTTTTATACAGAAAAAACGTTGATTTTCCTAACATATTTTTCGGTGTAGACCTTTTTCCTTGTCGCGCTAAATAATTTAATATAAAATCAATCAATCAGTTTTTAAATGATGTTAAAACCTGGTCGAAAACAGCAACCTTTTAAATAATATATATATATATATATGTACATATATTTGTTTATTTCTTTCCTGCGCAGCTGCTTCCACAACGCTGTGGCTTAAGGGGTCTGGTCGACCTAGTTGTAAGTGGCGAAGACGCTCCTTTATCAGCCTGGCCATGGATGGCGCTCCTCGAAGCTATTGGTAAGATGAACATTATTCTCGAGTCATCGTCTTCTTCTCTTCTTCTTTTTGTGTGTGTGGCCAAGGAGGGCTGGGTATATTTCCAACTTTCGCACCTTTTGTTTCTCTTTTAGGTAAGAAATCATCCACAGAATGAAGAGGATATGTCTAATGTTTTCTTTAACTGAACATTATCGTCATATTCTAAGGTACTGAAGGTCACTCCCTGATTCAGTTTGACTCAGAAGAATCCAATAGATTTGAAATGTCCCGCACAAGCAAACAACCTAGGCCTATGCAAGAATACTCGAATGAGGTCCTAAGAAGAACAGGACTTCCACTGGTTGAATTTCACATTTTGGGCAAGCAGTCCCATCGTAGCTTCAGGTGTTTCTTTGGTCAGGTCATTGTGTACAATCTATAAGACAGGGCTTCTTCTTCTTGTAAATTCAGAGCATCATTAGCCGGGGTAATGGGGGCATCGAGACCGATTGTTACAGATTCGCGGGTGACAGCGGTTTTAAATCCGTCTCCTCATTATCGCTGTGGGAGGTTAGCTTCACTCTCCTAACTCGAAGATTTACCCGAGAACCGACATGGGCCAAGGTCCACAGAATCTCTAGACCTTGTAGAAGGCAGTGGCGATTCGAAACGAAGGGATTATTAGACGTGAACCAGAAGAAAAAGTGTTGAAGGTCAGGCAAGGTTAGAATCATAAACATAAGCCTTAAAAACGGTCAGCAAGGATGCCTCTCTCTCTCTCTCTCTCTGCTTATCATGCGTGCATAGTCCATATTCGGTCACGGCTACAACCTGTTGTATTACTTCATGATATATGTATGAATTTTAAAATAAATAAATGTATGTAAAATGTATGTATGTTGTATGTATGTATGTATGTATGTATGTATGTATGTATGTATGTATATATATATATATATATATATATATATATATATATATATATATATATATATATATATATATATATATATATATATATATATATATATATATATATATATATATTTATATATTTATATATTTATATATATATATATATATATATATATATATATATATATATATATACATATATACATATTGTATGTAATGGTTACAAGACCCTCTTAACTTTCAGTCTCTTCACACTTTTTGGATACACTTGTTAATACAAACCTAAGATACAAAGGAAGAATCAAATTAACAAGTTCCGACATCATTGCGGGATTTGTATCTATATTTGGTATAAAAAAACGAGGTCACGGGTAGTTAACGTGACCTCATTTGATATACCGAATGTGGGTTCAAATCCTGCTATGAATTCAGAATATTTTCATTTGCTTTTTCACTTGCAATTCAGGTTTTGTTGTGATAAGCGTATCCACAAAGTGTGAAGAAATCAAGAAGTTAAGAGGGCATATATATATATATATATATATATATATATATATATATATATATATATATATATATATATATATATATATATATATATATATATATATATACTGTCACGTGACGGCTGATCTCCCGTATTGAAGGAGACTTAAGAAATTAGAAGAGTATATCTATGGGTTCAACAAGCGCTCATTCGGCCTAGTGATGGAAAGGACAGCATAAATGGGGCCCACTCTTATTCCCGTGACAATTATTGCTCAATCTTTCCTTCCTTTTCTAAATAAATAATTATCTCAATAATGGGCACTTAATTAGTTCATCTGGAACTATTTGACTCTTGGATTAACACTCTCAATTACTTTCTTATCACTGGCCTATCATTAGAGGCAGGAAGCAAGTTATAATTTTACACTGTTTTAACTCTCAAACCTTTAGTGAAGGATCACCAAAGACTTGAAATTATATCACTGGGTTTACACTTAAAATTGTTCATTTACAAAATTTACAAAACTCGTCAGCTTCACTGTCACTTCACTGTCACCAGTTTTGAAAAACACTGAATGGGATTGGTTATGAGATATGGATGGCATTTTTTTGTGACAACTTGACAAATAATCGACATAAGCCTTAGGCTCGTCAAAGGGATCATATTTTAATTTCATTCCAATTATTACTTTGTCTCATTTATCATATCCTCTAGCATTCCTATCCTTATCCAATTCGCTTCACACTAAAATTATTCTCTCGTTCGCAGAACAAAACATGTCCGTAACCTCTTTTCCTCTTCAGAGTGGATGGTTCTTAGCAAGCCTTTGAAATGGATGAGGTTGCTAATCCAATGCCCTTTTCTCGAACCCATCTGCTACCTGTACCTATCTACTGTATAATTCTTCACCTCAGGCCCCAGTGTCCTAGGTAAAGTCGAAAATATTTATGGAGTAATTTCCCCAACATGGTGTATGACCTCGTCTATTGTGTAAAACAGTCCACGTAACAGGGCTGTACGTAATATGGACTGCGAAGCAGGATGGCAAAAAAGGAAGAGAGATGAGAACAAACCAGATCAATATGAACGAGAAGACCCAGGCCCTTTTCCTCTTTTGGAATGCTTTCATCAGTTGATTGAGCACGATGATAATGAATGGCAATGCGTTTTGATGAAGTTTCCGAGGATCAGACAATGTTGATAGCAACTAATGATGGAAAGCTATCACTTAATATACTGTATATATATATATATATATATATATATATATATATATATATATATATATATATATATATATATATATATATATATATATATATATGTTCAAATCCGCAGCCGACTGTCAGTATATATCCGTGTAGGCACCCGGGATTATATGTAATCAACAGATATGAAAAGCAAATGGGTGTTACAGACTAATATAAACAAAGCCACTCCAACATAAAAAACATATATCGAATACCTATGGGAGAAAGGGATGGGATTGGCACGATACACGTACACACCGTTACCGGGGTCTAGCGATGTCAGGCAGGGCAGCCGATCGAGGCTACGGCCTACCCCAACGCTAAATCAAAGTGTGTCGTGCTTACCCCATATAGAAAATGGGGGAAAATGTTAAAACGAAGAAAAAAAAATATATATATATATATATATATATATATATATATATATATATATATATATATATATATATGTGTGTGTGTGTGTGTGTGTGTGTGTGTGTGTATATATGTATATATAATATATACATATATATACGTAACATATATTTTTACCATTTTTCCTGGGGAAATGCTTACCATGAGCCAGTTATAGACTCTCAATGAATGATTTCGTTACTTACCTCTATTTTTGTATGAAATCTAACTGCTGTTGATTCAGGAAATCGTAAAAAACAAGGAAAAGGGGGGAATTTATCCGAGCTGAGGGCTCTACTCACAAGGTATTTATAACTAAACACGTTAGGGCAAATTTAAAATTACGTGTATTTACATGAAATGAAATATCAGAGGATGAAATGGACTAATCAGGCATGCAAGGCCTGAGAGTTTAATTATAACTGGGAAAACTTGAACGTATATCCGTCGGCGTGATGATGCTGACACAAGGCACAGTCAAGAGAGATTCCCACGGTTAACAAACCCTCTGTAAAGGGAGATATTCACGAATTAAAAGCCAGTAAGGCCGCCGTAAAATATACATAGGACAAGGCGAGCACAGAGGGTGCCAAGAAGCCTTGAACATACGATGTTAAGTAATTATTTAAACACAGGCATTTATGTAACACTGCCCTAACAAGGCAAGATTGATATGGAAATACTGGCACTTAGAAACGGAAATAGGAAGTTTAGTACGAGAATTAAAACAGTGTGACTGACGTGAAGACCCTTTGCAACAGATCACTTTACCTTGTAGAAGAGGGCTTCAGCGAGGGAAAATGGCAGTGGAGGAACGGCTGAGGGCTTCACTAGTAAGAAGACTAAAGGTCCCTGCAAGATAGGACCACGTGGTAGGGCTCTCTGAAGGAGCTGTGTCTTGCTCGCGTCCAGCAGTGTGTCTCTCGCTTGTTCCTGTTGTTTTAGATTCGCTTGTTCCTTCGGTGAGACCTTTATATGACTTCGGTCAGGGGTCAGGGGTTACCCACAGGTAGATTGAGGTTGGTGTCATCTATGACTCAGTCCCAGGTGTGCATGGCAGCTGTCCTTTTCTCTTAATCTCCCTTCCCGGCGTTTAGGCTCCTCACAACCTCGTGTCTGTGTAAACAAAAGTTTCCGGCAGTCATATGTTCGAGAAGAGAAAGTTGAAAGGTGATTAAAAGATTAAGGGAGGGGCCTTTATTCCTTTCGCCCTTCCTTGTCAGGCAGTGCCCAAAATGCACTAATATATTTTCCAGCTTTAAATGAAGCATTTGATGGCTGGGATTCTTTGGAGAATATAATAACTCCCGCCCAAGTTGACATCTCGCACCTTCAGTCGGGTGCAAATGTCTACCAAACCAAGGATTCAGCAGACAAATGCTTTATATTACTCTAATTTTCTCGTTAACGGCACTCATGTATATTTAGTAACCTAAATCTCTCTGTGTCATATGAGATATCTGAAAATTTACTTGATAAGGAATTCAATGTTTTACGTTAATCGCAGAGTAAGAAAAAGAGAGAGAGAAAAAAATAAAGGTTTTAACCTTAGGTTACTGTGACTTTAAAACAGGTACATTTACAACCATAAAGTTACAGTAAATATTAAAATACACTAATTGGCCTCCTTAAGGTAAATCTCAAAAGAAATATGAGTAGATGATCATAAGTATTAAAATGCGATAAATCCTAAGTTACTGTTATTTTGAAACAGGAAGTTACAAATATAAGAAAGTTACTGTAAATATCAAACCCAATAACTGTAAGTGATTTCCTTAATGCAAGTCTTAAAATAATCATGCACTTAACTTCTAATAGTTGTTATAGTCAAAGACATGCAGTTAGTTTGCCTTGATGAGGCATTACAATGAAATATACATGGTCTTCGTTAGGTGTCGCCATGTTACTTAAGTTGACGGCACAGTGCTAGACATGGCACTGAAGTCAATGGTGCTTATAAGCACGAATCTAAGTACAATGAAGGACAGACAAATATGCAAAGTACACGGTCTAGGTCTTTTCAAATCACGGACTCTGGGTTTAAATTACAAGGGAATAACAAAGAAGGCAAATGATGTTACTGAAAATGGTGATTAATATGCCGAAATTATACTCTTTAGCCTACGAAAAAAAATGGCTTAGGTTTATTCTTTTGCTCAAGGGGCTTCAAAGGGAAGTCACAGGACACTGCAAAGTTGGGATGTCTGTCAACTGCGCTCTGCACTGGCAGAGTGGGAACAAGGTAAACTATAAGTTTTTGTGAGGCGTAAAATAATATGATTAATTGAACAAAATAATGAAAGGAAAAATGTTAAAGGAAAAGAATAAATTACACAGTTATACAAAAAATAAATAGGTGAGGGAACCTGACACCTTTTTCTGGATAGAGGTGCCAAGGTCCTCATAGGATAAAAGGGTGGCACTGTACCAAATTTGCACCAGTTCAGGAGAGCCCAGCAGCTCTCTTTAAGCTACCTGACATTCCTATGCCCGAGATTTCTGCCGCAGTTCTCTTTGGGTTGATGGTTCTCCTTGGTAGGGGAATTGGTCAAACTGAGCCCGAGGAGGATCTTGGAGTGCCACCTGTGTCGGCTTCTTTGGCGGCTGAAGCAGGGGCATTCATTTCAGGCTCTATCCCAAATCGTTGCAGTTCCATAAGTTCATCGGCCATTTGAGACAAAGCAGAATCCTTACCCATGGTCATGTCCGCGGGGACCGGGAAAGGGAGGAAGAGGTCGCGGTGGGTGTGATAGGTTCGCAGGTTACCATGACCAGCTCAGGCACGGGTTGCGAGGCTGCACCTTCAGTTGAGCTTCCGCTGTGGTCGGAAGGATCCGTTTCTCTTACCAACTCGGTAACGGAGCCAGGACGGGAGAAGAGAAGAGATCCTGATTGGGATCACTTCAATGGAGATCGGGGGCGTGCTCTGGCGCTGGCACTAAGGCAGGGTCAGGCACTATTATTTGATTTGGAATTTGCTCGTCGTTCGGGACAGGCGGAGCTTGGCACTGCTCAGTGCATGAAAGTGGCACAAGCAGAGATTGTGAATCGAGTTTGGAATCTCCTGGAGGGAGATCTATATGGGGCCCTAGCACTGGCACTGGGGCAGGGCCGGGCACCGAAATGGGATCTGGGATCGATCGTGATGGAGGGGGCCACTGCACATCATACTCAGGTGGCACTGGCAGTGTAATGAGTGTAGGCGTTTGAGGGGCTTACTCATGCCTAATGAATGATTTGGGGGATTTGGACTCCTGGATTGCTGTAGCTTAATTGGGGACTGTAAGTCCTGTCCCAGGAGGAGTCATAACCTCCAGGAATATAGCTTGCTACTGCAAGATTGCAAATTTTGGATCTATGAGTTCTTGTGACTCTCAACTGAACGGTAGGGAGTATCATTTTAAATTGATTGATACCCTCAATTTTGACAAGTTTACGTCGGTTAATGATAGCTCCACAGGGAACTTTGTCTTTCCCTCGACCTGGCGTGCAGGGTAGCTACCTCGAGAAGGTCCCACATATATATGGGACTCTCAGCTGGACGGCCCAAGGACTTGGGATTCATAACTGCCAAGGCAATGGCGTGAGTACTTGATTTATTATTGGGGCATTTTGCCCATGTGGGAGAGTGGCCATAAACTTTGCAAGCCGTGCAATAGCTCTGGCTATAATCCTTTCGTGGCACTGAACCTGAGGGGGGTGCAGGCTTGTTAGTTGGTGGATTTGCAGGTGAAGGTTTGTTTCAGCATTGTTAGGTGGAATGCCTAGCTTTCTTGCAGAACCCACATACTGTACAATGGGCTTCTGCGGGTGCTCATCCTTGGGCGGAGGAGTGCCAGAGTTTACGTCCCAATGAACTTGCATGGGTGTGATGGGTGTCCCATGTGTCGGTGAGGCATCAGCACTCCGCTAGAGTCGTGGGCACTTTTTCACATACATGGGTGGCTAGGGCAGAAGGGGAGTAATATAAAAAATTTTCACTCTTGAACCGCTCGAGGATGTTCTTGGCGGTGGAGACTCCCAGGGACTCTAGCCATTTAGAGAGGACTCTATCTGATTGATACGCCCAGTCAGACCAGATCTGTCCTGATTCTTTTATCTGGCCTCTCCAGCATCGTCTCCAGCGTTTGGGGTGATCTCATACGCCTTTGTGATTGCCAGGCGCACTTCCACCCATTTCCCATATGTATATATATACTGTACATATATATATATATATATATATATATATATATATATATATATATATATATATATATATATATATATATATATATATATATATATATATATATATATATATATATATATATATATATATATATATATATATATATATATATATATATATATATATATATATATATATATATATATATATATATATATATATATATATATATATATATATATATATATATATATATATTTATATATATATATTTATATATATATATATATATATATATATATATATATATATATATATATATATATATATATATATATATATATATATATATATATATATATATATATATATATATATATATATATATATATATATATTTATATATATATATATATATATTTATATATATATATATTTATATATATATATATATTTATATATATATATATATTTATATATATATATATATTTATATATATATATATATATATATATATATATATATATATATATATATATATATATATATATATAATATATTGTTGCATCTTGGCTGATCAGTTTATTACTTGATTTACGTAAATTTTTTACGGCCCTGCATGCCAAGAACACACGTAACCTGTCACTTGAAGCCACGAATTAACCTCAAAGACACTCATTATATTAACCAAAGGTCGCCAGTTAAGGGTAATTAACCTTAACAAAGAATATTCAAGGAATAAAGACTTTCTGATAAACGTCACCAACTGCGGACGCAGAAAAATCTCTACTCGTTAAGATGGTATTAAATACAAAACGCAACGGTTCTTCCAAACAATGGACCCGAGACACAAAGAGTGCATAGAGAATTAAAATGCCTTGCTTACCCTAAGTCCTAGTTACTTTTTCTGGAATAAAGTAGATGAAGCTAACAATATATAGTGCAGCAGATTGCTGTAAAAATCGTTCAGATAGTGAAACAAGCATGAAATTTGGCACAAACATTCCTAAGACTACGCTCTCTTAGAAAAGGGCGCTGGCCACCTGAAAATCCAAGATGGCGGCTATTTTTCAAAATGGCCGCCATCTATGTTGAGATTCACTGGTTTGGGAGCATCTATTGGATGGAATATGCCAGTTTTTTTTTTTTAAACCTCGACTTTTAGGTTATAAAAATGTTCCATACCACACATTTTATTGAAAACCCTTACTAAATGAATTGTAACCAAGATGGCGTACAAAATGGTTGCAATAAAAGTTTTTTTTCTATCCACAGCGCTAGCAGACATAGAGACCAACTGTTTTTATTTAATGGTATATTCATGTGATCAGACAGTTTAACTAATATGCTATTTTCAACTGAAATAGTAATGGTATGGTCACATACAACATTGTGTCTAAGACTGTAACCATAAAAAGAAAAGAAGAGAAATACGGACTAAACGCTTAACCAATCTATGTATAGGTCTCTCAACCTACACCTTTGAAAATTGAGGATAAGAAGGTAGGCATAGCATGACACGTTGGATGCTCAAGCTAGATTAGCCTATCTACTGAAGAGAGGGCAATATTTATCTAGACTTCACATTTGCAAGTGCACAGAGCTGTGCAGGGAAGACCCAGCTTGTAGCACTTGCACCTTTCCCTGACAGCCTGCTTTGCATCCACATTTGGTAAGCTGTTGGCAACTCTTGGCTAAGGGCGAGTTGGTTGTCCAGAGGACTTGCCATGCTTCACCAGACTTTTGCCATCCCCACTCAGCAGGGTTCTCTGGCTGTGGCTGACACTGGTGGCCTGCCCCACACACAACCAGCCTGGTACGCAGCACGCTTGGTGTGTTGGAGGAGAGCTCCTGGTTGGTGGAATGGCCTCATATGCCCTTTGTTTTCTGGCAAACATATCAAGTCTAGCCTCATCCACAGTGCCAGCAGTGCTGGATCTTTCATACATAAGTATGACAAACCTCTCCAGGACCTTCAGGTCACTCTCTTCCACTCTGAGAGGGTAGTGACTCAGTTTGGAGAACACAGTGGAGGCCTCTGGAAAGATGTTCCATGTCTGCCAGGCGGTCTTCTTGCCCTTGCTCCGGAAGGCTGACACTGTATCACAGCCTGTGAACGCATGGAAGAAGAGCATGCCATTCACCTTCTCCTGGCCCAGAGAGTTGCACAGGTCATGCACAGCAATCCAGCGCAGGCTCTGGCCTTGGCCAAATGCCACCCATAGCTTCTCTAGCCCTAGATTGTGGAGAGTGGAGAAAGCACTGACTGCAACGACAAGAACATTTGTGTCATTTGCTTTAACCGTGATGGTCTTGGCTCCATGTTCTGTGGCATATTTGGCATGGAGAAAGATGCGGGTGTCAGCTTCCTCATGAGAGCACTTTTCCAGTCCCTGAAGACTAGCCTCATGAGTGCTGAGGACAGCAGACCCTTTCGTGGCAATGACAACATTTGTGGCAGACATCTGGGCAACTTTGTCTGCCAGGAACTGGAACAACTCTGTCTTGTTGGCATCGTGTCTTAGGAAATTGCGCCAGTTGGATGGAATTGTGTTCTTGTCTGTCACCTTGCGCCTTCCTCCTTGACCACGTTGGAGCCTGGTCTCAGCTTTGAGGCTGGATGTATTGTATACATCAAATACAAGATGTGATGATGTGTACTTGCTGCTATAGGATTGTATCACAGGCAAGAAGTCGCAAAGTGCATAGCCCTCAAAGGTCTTTCCTTTCTTTGGTGGCAAGGCATGGACCAAAGCTGATCCATCTACAATGAGGACATCAGTCTTTGGTTCTTTGTCTTCTAGTGTAACATGACTCTCCAGGACCGAGGTCAGCTGAGACTTCTGACATGTGTACAGCCTACCACCCTCACTAAGGGAAGCTGGGAATGTTTGATTCTCGTGCTGGAAGAATTCCTGCAGATCACATTCACGGCTCTGACAGGATATAAATAGCTTTGAGAAAGCTGGCAATCCTCCTTCAGAAGTTTCTGCTTTGACTGTTCTACAGGAGCAGCTTCTTGCCTGAAGAAGTCAGTTCTGTTCTTCTTTATCGGCTCATAGAAGGAGACTGCATTGTTTGCCAAAGAGTCTGAAAAACTTCTGAAATTTAGTGCGGCCTCTGTCAAGGTGTGTCTGTAGAAGTTCTGCTGAGCTGGGGTGGGCAATGTCTTTGTTGTCAATGGAATACAGATCCTGGCTCTCTTCCTGAAAAGGACTTCCCAAGTGTTGCAAAGCCAATGACAGCTTGCTGACTCTCTCCAAGAATGTCTTCTGCGCATGAGGTGTTTGTTCATGGTGTGTTGTCTGCTCATTAGACTCCTTACTTTGAACCTCTGTTTCGTATGCAGACACCAAGCGGATGATCTCTGGGCCAGCCACCATCCATCTTCTGAGTGCTGACGGATCTTCAGTCAGCCCAATGGCTCCGCCATCAGCCTTTATAAAGGCATTGGTCTGCTCATGAGCTTGGTCAAGAGCCATTGCTGAGAACTGGCGACTGGTCTTGTGCACAACAAAGTTCTGGAATTTCTGCCAGAAGTTTGTCTTTGAGTCTCGTGGAATTTACACTTGGTGACTCTACACCTAATTGTTCCAGACGTTGTTGGTAGAGGTGGCAAATATCTGCCAGCCGAAATGTGACTGGATCATCTGAACAAAGGTTGTTTTCAACAATGTATGTCATCAGTTCTGACAGAACTAGTGGATACACATCTGATTCTGACTCAGTGCTACCTTGGTCTTTCTCAAGGCTCCTCAGGTAGGACCTTTTTCTGTTGTAGAGGGCACAAAGACAGGCATGGTGATACTTAAACTCCTGTGCAATGACATCCCCACCAGTCAACTTAGCAAGGAGCTTGCCATCACTAAGTATCTCTGCACATTCACGCAATTTCAAGTCAAGGCCCTTAGTACTAGCCTGTCTGAGATCAGATGCAGGTGCCACTTTCTCAGAAAATGCAAACTTCATTGTCATGACTGGTTGGCGCAGTTTTGCACGACTAGTCTCAGTGTTGCTGGTCTGGTCATTGGATTGTCGCTTTCTTGCACGGTCCAGTTTAGTGTTGTTAAACAACAAGCGACAGTTCACATGGTATTTTGCTGCATTTTTCCTGAGAGTGGCCTCTATGCCATCACCTTCATCCAGCCTTGCTGGATCCATTATCAGTGGCATTTCATTAATTTCACTGAACATGGGAATGTTCCTTGCCAGCATTGTGTACCCATCATGGTCTAGGACATGATGACTTGGAGGTGATGTCAAGTGCTCACCTCTTTGTCCTTCTGACAAAGACAACACAAACTCCAGTTTGTTTTCTACTGCTCAATATTGATTGGCATCACATTCTGCCATGATTTCACTTTTGATTAAGGCCGAGGGGTTATCCTTTTACCACCTTAAACAAAGCACACATTCCTGTATGGGATTCAACTAGGTTCGGTCTCCCTACACCTAGCCCGATCATTCATCCAGTGCCATTTAAGTCCCGTGTGATCTGTACACCATCCGGGTAAGTACATGAACCATCATGTACAGCCCCCATACCCTTGGCTCGGCTCTCGGCGCTGGCACATCCTGTCTATTCAGGTGCGGCTATCTAACTATAGCTGGTCTGGGGCTGTTAGAAAGCATTTGGGACACTAAACTAAACTATACTACAACTACTAGTCTAAGACTACAGGATTAGTAAAGCTGGATTAGCTGGCACTGAACCCCATGCTGAGTTACACAGCAGTGATGTCACCAGTGTGCCCTGGTTGTGTGCAGACATACACTCTTTTACATTTATTAATTTTCCTTCAAAATTGATGAGTTATTCGAAAGAGATGGCCTCATTAGGATCTAAAACCACAGAAACCAAGATCCATGCTTAAAACGATAATTGTTGAACGGGCATTATTTCTCATTATAATTATTGTTTCTACCTTTTTCTTGGCAGCCATATAGCCCCCATATTTAAAGGTAAACTGTACTGGGAAGCTACAGAAACATAATATTCACAAGAAATAGTATGGAAGAGCTTTTACCATATTGCTGGAAGCAAATACATGCCATTCTAGTGAAAAATTAGCCAAAATCTGTCGATACTGGCCGCCATCTTGGAATTTGGCCGCCATATTAAATTTTTGCGTGGCCAGCGCCCTTTTCTGATAGAGGGAACTTTAAAGAGCACTTGTGCAAAATTTCATGCTTGTTTCACTATCTGAACGATTCTTATGAAATATGCAATTATCTGCTGCACTAATAATAACTTGGCTTAATCTAGACTTCGTAAAAGCATATACCGTAAGTGGTGGCTGGAGGATGAAACAAAGGAAGTTGGAAATACAGACGAAGATAAGTAATTGACGAAGTTTTGAACAAAAACACAGACTTTACCTTGGACGAAGCATTGCTGCGCATACAACGGACGATCGGAAGATCTGGAGAATAGTTCATCACTTCACAATTCACTAATAGAAGGTGATAGACAAAGGGTGGAGAGACCAAAAAAGACGTCTGATCTCCGCGATAGTTCAAATCTCTCTCTCTTGTCTGACCAGCGCTGGGTCAAAACAGGGCATGCATTCATGTCCTCGGGCATCTAAGCTTCGTCAAAACATTCGCCGAGGAGAACAGGTAGAAAAAGCTTTGAGACCACCTATCCTAAGGTCGAATACGGAAATTTTCCTTATGGGGTTAAATCTCTAATGCTACAGATGAACGTTAAAGTTTGAACTGGCTACGCTTTCCTGCTGGACGAAGGCTTCCCTGTCTTGGTCAGTCTGATATTACTATCACTAAATGTTCGAGGGCGAACAGCATAAATATTTATAAAAAAATATATATATATATATATATATATATATATATATATATATATACATACATATATATATATATGTGTATATATATACTGTATGTATGTATGTATATGTATGTATATATATATATATATATATATATATCAAATATATATATATATATGAAAATATATATATCCGTATATATCATAAAGTGCGACTGCTCTAGTTTTTAAATAATGGTCAAATGATTTCGGCTGAAAGCATCAATAAGATAATAATGAAGGCATGAAAAATATTCACCAATAACGTCCACAAAGCATGATAATTACTGCAAACAAGTTATACACAATGTTTGCAAACTAGTAACTAATTCATGAAACGATTTACATCGGCCAGTACATAGAAAGTAGTTTTTCTGCAAAAATAAGCATATTAAAATCCTGCAGAAATATACTAATCTTGCGCTAAAATACATCCAAACATATTCCACAAAACTGCGTGACAATTGCGCATAAAAAAAGAAATGTATTCTAATCAAATGGGTATTAGGCCATGGGGAAAAAAAACTTATCTCAAAGTACTTGCTGAACACACATACACACAACCAAATGAACTTTATATATATACATATATATGTATGTGTGTTATATGTGTGTGTGTCTTTATATATATATATATATATATATATATATATATATATATATATATATATATATATATATATATATATATATATATATATATATATATCATTCGACTATTCCACGTCCAAAGTGTCAACCAATAGTTTCTCAGCATGGTGACTAATTTAAGCCTTTCTCCAACGTAGTTGTGACGCATCAAGTCGTTAAAGTACAAAGTACCTACTGTGCATTTCAGAGCCGTGTCTAGTTGATTTTCGATAAAATTTTACCAAAGCATCGGATATGGATCGTATTTTGGAAATAGCTATTTGAAGCCACCGCCTAAATGGCAAAAATATGCAGTGATGTCTAATGTGGATAATTAAGGTACTTATCAGAGTAAATCAAAGAAATTTAAAGGGAAACGTAGCTAAATCTAGCAGGCTCGTAGAAGAAGCTGGTAAAGGGTCATTACTGAAGGCCCTCCAGCTCACTGATACTGTAGTATGACGTACTTTACTAGACACCCCGCCCATATACTTCATGAATGAAGACTCAGATGGTAGTAGTAGTAATAGTAGTAGTAGTAGTATATGAAATTCTTATATTGTTTCACATTCTCTCTCTCTCTCTCTCTCTCTCTCTCTCTCTCTCTCTCTCTCTCACTTTTTCGATGAGTCTCTAAATAGAGTACAATATGGGAATGTGCATCAAATGAGAATATTAATTGTGTAATACAGTTACATGGCGCAATTCACGTTTCCTTTAACTTGAAATACACACCAAGTCTTACAGACACACACACACACTGTGAAAACCATTGTTACCCTGGAGTTTCTGTTACTCCTTATTGTCTCCTCAAACGTTCCGGTTCACGTGTACCTGCTTAGTCCTGCTAAATGAAAGCAAGTGCTCTATTCTTCAACTTCCTTAATGCATGATCAATCCCATAATAAATCCACAGTGCTTAGTCCTCCTCCTTCATTATTTTAAATGATTCATTTACTTGAAACTGAAGGGTGCAGTGAGTGTTTTATCTTTGAATTCTTCTTCAATTTTCAGTTATTTTTATTATTTCATTTTAATGACTCCACAATTATTACTTTACTGATCAATCCCATAATAAATACACCAGGGTTCTTCACTAGGGGAAGTGCTTGAAACACGTGGATATAAAAATAGTTATATTTGATAGCACACAAAGGTCAAAGGAAAATTAACTGAAAACACGGTAAATTACTAGTCCTCCGAAGGTCCTTCATTATTTTATTTGATATTTGACGTTACACATCTAATGCTGGAATTTTGATTTTTCGGGGTGCACTGAAGGCGCCAAGGACTCCCGAGGCGTTACTTTGACTCAGAGGAAAGAAGCTGTTTCTTGAACCAAGGAATATCAGGGAACACAAAGTTATAGGCCCAGAGATTCATTGCAAAGGGCTTGAAACTGACTCGTTTTGTTTGTTGTAGGGTGGACAAATGGGTTATCAGTGAGTCTATGCATTCCCCTTGCAGTTTTATCTGTTTATTTATTTTTTTATAGGTGAGAGAGAGCTGTTTGAATTGCTTCTCTCTTTCAATTTTAGAAAACGATTTTCTTTCCCTGTACCAAAGAAAACAGTTATTTTTATTATTTCATTTACATCGTATTTTATTTACAATATATATATATATATATATATATATATATATATATATATATATATATATATATATATATATATATATATATATATATATATATATATATATATATATATATATATATATATATATATATATATATATATATATATATATATATATATATATATATATATATATATATATATATATAATATATATATATATATATATATATATATATATATATATATATATATATATATATATATATATATATTAATCATTTAATCATAACTGCCTGTAGTCCTGAATGATATTCGTAAACTCGTAGTTCAAGAGCTTGGGCTACGCTCTAAATTTTAAAATCCACTAATCCATTGATTATACTGAACTTTATTGAAGTCGAAGGAAATAAGAAATTAAAAAAATATTGTAATATAAAATTACGTAAAAGGGTATGCTGCTGTTTGTTTCAGATCAAGCCAGCCTTGTGTGAGTCTGGATCTCGCGCTTTGAGCAGACCTTAAGTGAAGAACTTTCGATGGAAATAGAGAAAATAAAATTTCGATAATTATCGCATAACCTACTCAAGGTAGTGCTCATTGTACAAGGTCAAATATTTGTTTCTACGTTCATTATCATACTACTAGGAACCCCGATATTACGTCTGATGTCATGTTTACGCTACAACTAGCCTCTCTCTGGGTGCTTATTAAATTTAGCTAAATTTCCCTTTAAATTTCTTTGATTTACTCTCATAAGTGCCTTAATTATCCACATTAGACATCGCTGCATATTTTTTCCAGTTAGGCTGTGGTTTCAAATTGCTTTTTCCAAAATACGATCCATACCCGATGCTTTGGTAAGATTTTATCGACGAAAATCAACTATACACGGACCTGAAATGCACAGTAATTCACTAATTACGACAACGGTGATACAAAGGAATTTAAACGTAAATGGTCTGAAGAGCTCAGTTTCTCTCAGTAACCAAATCGATTTTACCTACCCGTTTTTTCCCAGTTGAGTTTTACAGTGAGAGGAAATTAAGGCCTGGATGATATTTTCCCATTCTCGGATAAAATTCCCCCTCCCTCCTCCCCTCTAGAGAGTCACTACTAGACTAAGTAGGTAGGTACAGACTCACAACCACCATACCAATCGTTATAATCATTATCCTTGTTTATTTTTTGGAGGGTTTCCTTCGTTCCTTGTTTCGTCCGGCGAATCTATTTGTTTGTCAGTTACGGCAAAATGCCTTCTTAACGTTGTCTTCTATGCCATAAATTTTTTAATGCCTATCGTTTATTCTTATTTTTTTTTTTTTTTTGCGACTAATTTTGGAGTAGCTTGGCGCCGTGTAATTAGAGCACTTTTCCAGTAAGCATCTTTGCCGAATCTTGGTGATTTTAATCTATAATTCTCATTACTCCTAGAATGTTTAAGAAATGAAATGGAATATAAAATCTAGGCCAAAGGCCAAGCTCTGTGACCTACGATTCATTCATTAGTCGCTGAAAGGGAAACAGTAAAGAAAGTTTTACAGGTGTAACAGGAGGGAAACCTCGCTGTTGTACTAGGAAACAATTGTTAGGAGAGGACAGGAAGTAAGATGGAAGAAAGAGCATAAACAGAGGTACAGTACAAGGAGCGAAAGAGGTTGCTGCTATGGGCGAAAGGGCGCCGCAAGGAACAACGTAATGCCTACAGTACATCGGGTAAAGGGTGGCCGGTAATAAAGTCACAGGAAAAAAATCAATTTAGGCTAGGAAGAAAGTCATAGAAAAAGTCATTATGATGGCCAGGGAAAAATTCACATGTCTTGAGGGTCTTCATAATATTTACAGGGTTTTGTTCATGTTTCTACGGTAATCCCCAACAGGCTTGTACTAAACATGCTGCAGAGGTGGATACAAACCGGGTTAAAACCCTTGGGGGTCACTATCTAGGAAAGACGAGTTGTTTTTTCTGTGACTTTTTTTCTGAGACTTTTTACCTGGATTCCGAGTGAGGTGCACTGACGGCACTACCTCCCCTACGAAACATTGTTGCTGCTTTCTGTTGTATATAGGTACTTCATTTCCATTACTTAGCTACAGTAATCCAGTTTGCTCATTACTTAGCTACAGTAATCCAGTTTGCTGATTACTTAGCTACAGTAATCCAGTTTGCTGATTACTTAGCTACAGTAATCCAGTTTGCAGATTACTTAGCTACAGTAATCCAGTTTGAAGATTACTTATCTATATACAAGCATTTATAGCGTATCCAGTCTTTCTTTTTGGAGGATACGTTTCTTATGCGACTGTGACCTTTCTCAGTTCATTTGATATTAGATCTGCCATATTCAGATGAAGATAGGTTAGTTAGCGTATTCCTATTTCATTTTAATTATCGTTCATCTAATTTTTTTGTTTCTGGTTACTTTGACTTCAGTATACACTATCCATTGGGCGCCATTATTTTCCTCTTTACCCACTCTAATTGATCTCCTTGATATCTAACTGTAACCCAAAGCTATATGAAATTGGGCATCACCGGCAAAACACCTACTTTTAACTCCGTATAATTTCATAATCCATGGTAATTAAGCAGTTTTACCCCTCTCAACCGAGTTTGAAGGCGGATTTACCTTCTGCGTTCGTACTAGCAAAAATTTTGCTAGCGGAATGGATTATAAACAATTTCAGTGTATTTCAGTCTCATCAAACTCAAGTGTTAGAGTAACAGGTCTAGAGTTACGGTGCCACTCGGGTTTCTACGACATAAGGCATATCAAACAGTTTGAGTTCTATGGCCCGATGACAGTTTAGGCTGGGGACCCAGGCTTGAGGGAAACCCTCCAGCCGTATAAAGCGGGGCGCTTATGGTTAGGTTCTTCACGAATGCTTCATACGTGCAGAGTAAGCGGACTTCCTTTCTGTTTTCATTTATTGGGTCAGTAAGGATTTAATTGGTTCCATCAAATATTTTATATAAATGACTTCAAGATTCTGAGCATAATTTGCTTTTGTTATTTATCTTAAGGAAATTTGACTCGCCCATTGGCTCCGATAAATTATGGAACTTCGGACAGCTTCAACATGAACAGCATGTTAAGGGTAGGGTGAGACTGGCGGGGGGGAATCCCATTAACATCTGCGCTTAATATAAATGCCTGGGAATGGAGTGTTGCAGACTTTTTTCTGTTCTGTCAAAGACCTACTCCCATTTTGTCAAATGGCCTATTCCCACTTCGTTAAATCTAAGTATAAAAAAAAAAAGTCAGTTTCGCTCTGGATTAGTTCTCAAGTGGCACTTCAAATGAATAGTGACACTGAAGCAAAAGACACGTGTTTTAGCGTTCATTTCAAACAAACTGCCCTTAAGCTCTAAATAGTTTTGCTCTCTGGATTAGTTCTAAAGTGGCACCTCAAATGAATTGTCACTGAAGGAAAAGACTCGTGTTTTAGCGTTCATTTCAAACAAACTGCCCTTAAGCTCTAATTAGCTACTTTAAACACTTCCTCCTTCCACCTAACAGAAATGCTCTATTATGTTCGCTTTTCAATATCTTGCTCACTGTACCGCTTTTCGCTGTTATAAGGAACGAGGGATTATGTGTAACTCAAAATTAGCATATTTGCTGCCATTAGCTTAACTCCGAAAGCGAGAGTATCCTGTTAATACACGGTAGCCATCAACAGCAAAGCAAAAGTTATTTACTTTTGAAACTGATATGCTATATTTCTGTTTAGGAGATTAAGCAGTTGCTCTAATTACTATTTTACCTCTTAGAGCAGCAGTAAGTCAGATTAAGAGAGAATCAGTTAAAAATGGAAAATACCCGATTTTGTCCTCTACCACGAACTGGCAGAAACTTCTAAAAACAGTTGAAATGTTTTAGACTATAAAAAGCTAAAACAGATTCAGATATTTAGGATTAAAATACCAGAACTTCACTGAAACACTATCAAGTAATGGTAAATACTGTGACTTCTGGTTTTATAAGAATTAATACGCCACTATATCACTTACCGTAATTAAAACAGAGGATTTTAATTTATTCCACCTTGATAAGGGGAACAAAAATTTCTTAGTTGAATTGATTTAATGGCAATTACATTCTAACAGTGACAACTGCTATTATTGGTGAAGGTAAGAACGTACATAGTGCATTTAATAAAATTTATTAACATTTCAAACAGCTAATTACACCTGTGAACCATCAACGCAGGACAGCTTATGGTATAAAGGATAGCAGTAATGCCAGACCCCATTCTCACCTTATTTAAAAACTATGGAGGGGTAAAAACAACGAACAAGAGTTCTTGGATAACAGCAGTCGAGTTTACACTGTCCCAGTCTTACATCCTGTAAAGCAAAAAATCTGAGGCAGAAATGTGCGTAATTAAAATAAAATCCTATAACATTCTTTACAAACCAGTAAAATAAGGGTTCAACTCTCAACCTAAAGCCTTCAATATATAAAAATTTTTCTACACAAACTTTACCTATACAAACCAAACCTTTTATAACCCTCTAAACAAGGTACAGAGAAAGAAAAGTTTAAGCAAACTAAAGGACCTGAAGCTCACAGTGTTGACTAGTGCAGTGAGCACAGGAAACGACCGTATGAAAGGTCTCAGCTGCCGAACAAAACTACAAAAACCAATTGACCAGGCTTGTTAATCTGGCAGTTTATTGAACTCCAGACTTATTATTTGGCTTTCCCCCCTGGGAACAGCTTGATATTGAAGCCATAGCTTAGAACAAGTTTGTCTATTGTATTAAAGTGAAAACAGAGGCCTGATCATTGTATTGCCATTTGCATTATTAAAAGCCTAACTATATAAACGAAATGCGTTACTCCAAGATGATAAAGTCAGAATTTATTATAATTTACGTTAGTCCCAAAATATCAATCAAAATTTCTGTCTAAAGAACTAAAATCTTAATTTTTTAAAGCAATTCGTAAAAATGTTTTCTGATCTAAATTTTTTTTGAAGTTAACGTACTTTTAAATTGAAAGAACAGATGGGAAAACTTAGGTACTGGTGAAGTCCGGAAATTAATCTCAAAATTCACAGTAAATACCTTTATTCTCAAGTAATATTTAGAATGTTACATTAACTTAAATTTACACTATTAAAATCTAAACAGTAAACATTTAGTGAGCCTTTAATGAAAGTAGCAAATTTACACTATTAAAATCTAAACGGTAAGCCTATATCTATATTAAAATCTAAACGGTAAGCCTATATCTATATTAAAATCTAAACGGTAAGCCTATATTTACGTTAAAATCTAAACGGTAAGCCTATATTTACGTTAAAATCTAAACGGTAAGCCTATATTTACGTTAAAATCTAAACGGTAAGCCTATATTTACGTTAAAATCTAAACGGTAAGCCTATATTTATATTAAAATCTAAACGGTAAGCCTATATTTACGTTAAAATCTAAACGGTAAGCCTATATTTACGTTAAAATCTAAAAACGGTAAGCCCATATTTACGTTAAAATCTAAACGGTAAGCCCATATTTACGTTAAAATCTAAACGGTAAGCCCATATTTACGTTAAAATCTAAACAGTAAGCCCATATTGACGTTAAAATCTAAACGGGAAGCCTATATCTATATTAAAATCTAAACGGGAAGCCTATATCTATATTAAAATCTAAACGGGAAGCCTATATCTATATTAAAATCTAAACGGGAAGCCTATATCTATATTAAAATCTAAACGGGAAGCCTATATTGACGTTAAAATCTAAACGGTAAGCCCATATTGACGTTAAAATCTAAACGGTAAGCCCATATTGACGTTAAAATCTAAACGGTAAGCCCATATTTACGTTAAAATCTAAACGGTAAGCCCTATTTACGTTAAAATCTAAACGGTAAGCCCATATTTACGTTAAAATCTAAACGGTAAAAGCCCATATTTACGTTAAAATCTAAACTAAGCCCATATTTACGTTAAAATCTAAACGGTAAGCCCATATTTACGTTAAAATCTAAACGGTAAGCCCATATTTACGTTAAAATCTAAACGGTAAGCCCATATTTACGTTAAAATCTAAACGGTAGCCCATATTTACGTTAAAATCTAAACGGTAAGCCCATATTGACGTTAAAATCTAAACGGTAAGCCCATATTGACGTTAAAATCTAAACGGTAAGCCCATATTTACGTTAAAATCTAAACGGTAAGCCCATATTTACGTTAAAATCTAAACGGTAAGCCCATATTTACGCTAAAATCTAAACGGTAAGCCCATATTTACGTTAAAATCTAAACGGTAAGCCCATATTTACGTTAAAATCTAAACGGTAAGCCCATATTTACGTTAAAATCTAAACGGTAAGCCCATATTTACGTTAAAATCTAAACGGTAAGCCCATATTTACGTTAAAATCTAAACGGTAAGCCCATATTTACGTTAAAATCTAAACGGTAAGCCCATATTTACGTTAAAATCTAAACGGTAAGCCTATATTTACGTTAAAATCTAAACGGTAAGCCTATATTTACGTTAAAATCTAAACGGTAAGCCTATATTTACGTTAAAATCTAAACGGTAAGCCTATATTTACGTTAAAATCTTAAAAATTTACGTTAAAATCTAAACGGTAAACCTATATTTACATTAAAATCTAAACGGTAAACCTATATTTATATTAAAATCTAAACGGTAAACCTATATTTATATTAAAATCTAAACGGTAAACCTATATTTATATTAAAATCTAAACGGTAAACCTATATTTATATTAAAATCTAAACGGTAAACCTATATTTATATTAAAATCTAAACGGTAAACTTATATTTATATTAAAATCTAAACGGTAAACTTATATTTATATTAAAATCTAAACGGTAAACTTATATTTATATTAAAATCTAAACGGTAAACTTATATTTATATTAAAATCTAAACGGTAAACTTATATTTATATTAAAATCTAAACGGTAAACTTATATTTATATTAAAATCTAAACGGTAAACTTATATTTATATTAAAATCTAAACGGTAAACTTATATTTATATTAAAATCTAAACGGTAAACTTATATTTATATTAAAATCTAAACGGTAAACATTTATATTAAAATCTAAACGGTAAACATATTTATATTAAAATCTAAACGGTAAACATATTTATATTAAAATCTAAACGGTAAACATATTTATATTAAAATCTAAACGGTAAACATATTTAGTAAGCCTAAAAAAAAAAACAGGCCGAATATAGGCGGTTACGTTAACTGTTATGAGAAAATATTAGGTTAAGTACGTTAACTTCCAGAACTAACTAAAATGTTACACTTACACCTGAAAGGAAAAAATTAATCTGATAGTTCACCCCCCCTTCCCCACCCTCCCAGGCACCTGCCCATAGGTCGTAAGACCTATGGAACAGGGCAATCGGAGGGCCCTCCACCCCTACAGGGGACCGCCCCTGTAGGCGGTGGAGGTAAAAAAAAAAAAAAGTTTGGATATGGACAAGTTTTATAAAAAAACAAAGTTAAAATTACGCAAAAGATAAAAACAAATTTAGTTATGCAAAAGTTGAATTATGCAAAAGTTGAATTATGCAAAAGTTGAATTATGCAAAAGTTGAATTATGCAAAAGTTGAATTATGCAAAAGTTGAATTATGCAAAAGTTGAATTATGCAAAAGTTGAATTATGCAAAAGTTGAATTATGCAAAAGTTCTGTACCTTACCTGGTGTTTATTAAACCAAACCTGGTCAAAGCGTTGTGTACCTTGAGAAAATTACCCTGGCCTATGAATTTTGACTTTTACTCACTTACGTCGCTCGCTTCCTTCAAGTTTAGATTTCACAAAAACCTGAAAGTAGTGAAGTTAACCTTACAGTATATGGATTTGCTTTAATGAATTAAAACTTATAACCAGTCAACTTTACAAGTCTCGAGATGTCTATAAAATAAAGGGGTTTACAAAAAATCCATATTGCACAACATTCTAGATACAGTATGATACACCTTTAAAGGATGGATTAAAAATTTTTAAAAATAAAAGTACATTATCCATAATACCCATAAAAACCATCCATAAATATAAAGATTTTATATTCATAGTGGTGTCAAAATCTTTACAGCGAAGCGTTAGAGAAAAATTTGAAATACTTTACAGATAATCAAGTCAAAAGCTACAAAACTGAAAAAACTCGAGTCCAAGAAACAAGAACAAAAGCAAGCCTATAACCAAACTTTATATCAAATAACCATATCCAATGACTTATTATTGAGGGAAGTAGCCTATTAACAGCAGTCACCAAGTTCTTGACCGGTTATAAAGTATGGAACATACCGTAAAGAAACTTCGCCTATGCTTTAAACAGTCGAGTCGCCACAATTTATCGAAGATCATCCTTCAAACCACAAATATCTAGTCGTATGGTTAACCGTTACAGAATCACCTCCACCTTGGGTAGCAGGAATTCGTCCATAAACTGCACGACGTCCGTCATCCAACCACGAAAGCACATTGCGACAAGTCACTATCTTAACGCGAAAACTGAGCTGGTCAACGACATCTTCCTTCCCGAAAAACTGGGTGCTGTGACGTCATTACCAAGGACCACGGAGTCACCTTTCATGAAACTTGGACGCTTTACGCGAAAGAGTACGGCGTCCATGTTTATTTTTTTTAAAGGGAAACAATAAAACAATCTGATGACGCTTTAACGGTAACTGTGAAAATACATAACAAAGTACGTTTCATATTATCTTTATAATAAATTCAATCATAATACACACACACACACACACACACACACACACACACACACACACACACACACATATATATATATATATATATATATATATATATATATATATATATATATATATATATATATATATATGTTACTCGTGTTAGGCTTCGATAATACGGGATGGCTTAGATTCCAGAATCTTTAATTTACAACTGCAATTTACCAAGTACTAGCTTACGAAGACATACAGTCTTCTTCATCAGGTACCGTTGCGCATCGGTGCCTAATGAAGAAGACTGTAGGTCATCGAGAGCCAGTACTTGGTAAATTGTACTTTGAAAATTTAAAAATCTTGAGATTTAAGCCACCCTGTGTTATTGAAGCCTACAGTAACACGAAAAGTATGAGTGTATATACACAGTGAAGCTGTGTGGTAATTTTATGATATATACATACATACATATATATATATATATATATATATATATATATATATATATATATATATATATATATATATTTAAATATAAACCCAGGATATGGGATTAAATGGTAATGAAAAGTGACACGTTGAAGCACCGTTTATTCCTGTCCTTAAAGAATATTAGATGCTCTTAGCTGGACACAGCCTTATGAAATATATATAGGATGGCCAAGCTTACTTCTTTTTTAGTTTAGCAAATGGAATCGACACAAGACTATATGACAAATTCAAGTTATCTGGGCCAAGATGCACTGTACATACTGGTTTTAGAGCCTTCAAATTTGCAGCCCAGGGATAGTAAAATGCTCCCACTTGATATCAGGAGGACTAATTATAGCAAGTCTTTGAAGAAAAAATAATGCTTATTTTCTGCTATGACAGTATGAATTTGATCCTTAATAAGGAGTATCCAGTACGATTCTTTGAATGTCTCTCCTAAAGTATGATTACGTCGAATGAAACTGCTGGTTCCGCGAAACTCATTCGGTGGCTATAAGGTGATTCATACCAGTTTTGGTAATTGTTATATTACGTGATTAAAGGCACTTTTATTACCTAGCTGACGTTTAATAAATGAGTATCATAAAGAGTACCTAAAAAAGTTTGTAATAATCTCGTAAACGGTAATAGTTTCGGGTAACAACGCCGATAGAACCGATAAAGGGATTCGTAATTCTCATACTCATAAGATAAGCCTAATGGTTTGTAGATGAAAAAAGCTTGCAAGTTGCTATTAAGTTTTACTTTCATCTTCTATCAAAGAGCAATTCGTGACATCTTAACAGACCTCGTATTCCGACATAATATCATGAATCACGGGCTCTTAGTCTCCTGGTCTTGTTATTATGGGAGAAAGGAAGGGAGGTGGGGGGCTGGCCAAGGGGCGAGGGAGAATGTATATTCATAAATGCAGAGAAAGAAATGACGAAATACAAATGAAATGATAAAGATGTAAACACAAATATGCTAATGCAAATGACGCATTGCTGGCAAAGAAAAGCTCTGAAATTATTTTTTTTTTTTCATAATACGTATAAATGCTGAGAGATGAACCGTAGGTGAGCGGTACACCTTTTGGGGTGTTTGTTAGTCTGCAGTTCGCCCCTGGCCTACCGCCGACCAGTCCACCCAGTTGTAAAGGGTTACTAACGTCTGAGGCGGTCGATAAAAATGGCGTAAGGCTATCAACCTCCTCTCAAGCGCCACCCATTCCAAAGGGGAAAAAAGTGTATGGTGAAAAAATCCGTCTGTGCTAAAAATCCCTCTGTAGAGTACACCACAACGTATATTTTCATCCTGGTCTAAATGATGCTGAGTGCTAATTTATACGAAGACCAAGGGAGAATGAAATTACCAGTGTTATACATCTGAAAAAAATTAGATACCATTTTGTAATAAGTATGTCAACACTCGCTTGAACAGTCGACATAAGATACCGTATAGGCTACATAAAGACAGTTCAAAAAATAAATTAGAGCATAGCTGCAGCTATGATGAAGAAAAACCAGAAAGTAACTCTCTCTCTCTCTCTCCCTCTCTCTCTCTCTTTCTCTCTCTCTCTCTTCTCTCTCTCTCTCTCTCTCTCTCTCTCTCTCTCTCTCTCTCTAGCCACAGCATGAACAGAGTAGAACAAGGGTCTTTGGGACAGAAGCCAAGACGAGAAGATAATTGAACAAGGCTGGGGGTTGGTGTTGGGTAGCAAATAGAGACGGGAGGACATTGAAGAGGTGGAGGGAGAGAAGCGGAAGTTGGCAAAGGGCTCCATCGATGTTCGCCCGGAAACACCGACACCTCCACATTCGATGGGAAAATCATCAAACGACGGAGTGCGAGAGTATCAGCAGAAGCAGGTGAGAGAGTATTAGCAGAAGCTGGTAGCGGAAGCAGGTGCGAGAGTATCAGCAGAAGCAGGTGTGAGGGTATCAGGAGAAGCAGGTGCTAGAGTATCAGCAGAAGCAGTTGAGAGAGTATTAGCAGAAGCTGGTAGCAGAAGCAGGTGCGAGAGTATCAGCAGAAGCAGGTGCGAGAGTATTAGCAGAAGCTGGTAGCAGATGCAGGTGCGAGAGTATCAGCAGAAGCAGGTGTGAGAGTATCAGGAGAAGCAGGTGCTAGAGTATCAGCAGAGGCAGGTGCGAGAATATCAGCAGAGGCAGGTGCGAGAGTATCAGCAGAAGCAGGTGTGAGAGTATTAACAGAAGCTGGTAGCAGAAGCAGGTGCGAGAGTATCAGCAGAAGCAGGTGTGAGGGTATCAGGAGAAGCAGGTGCTAGAGTATCAGCAGAAGCAGTTGAGAGAGTATTAGCAGAAGCTGGTAGCAGAAGCAGGTGCGAGAGTATCAGCAGAAGCAGGTGCGAGAGTATTAGCAGAGGCTGGTAGCAGAAGCAGGTGCGAGAGTATCAGCAGAAGCTGGTGTGAGAGTATCAGGAGAAGCAGGTGCTAGAGTTTCAGCAGAGGCAGGTGCGAGAGTATCAGCAGAAGCAGGTGTGAGAGTATTAGCAGAGGCAGGTACGATAGTATCAGCAGAAGCAGGTGCGAGAATATCAGCAGAAGCAGGTGCGAGAGTATCAGCAGAGGCAGGTGTGAGAGTATCAGCAGAAGCAGGTGCGAGAGTATTAGCAGAGGCAGGTACGATAGTATCAGCAGAAGCAGGTGCAAGAGTATCAGCAGAAGCAGGTGCGAGAGTATTAGCAGAGGCAGGTGCGAGAGTATTAGCAGAGGCAGGTACGATAGTATCAGCAGAAGCAGGTGCGAGAGTATCAGCAGAGGCAGGTGGCAGGTGCGAGAGTATCAGCAGAAGCAGGTGCGAGAGTATTAGCAGAGGCAGGTACGATAGTATCAGCAGAAGCAGGTGCGAGAGTATTAGCAGAGGCAGGTACGATAGTATCAGCAGAAGCAGGTTCGAGAGTATCAGCAGAAGCAGGTGTGAGAGTATCAGGAGAAGCAGGTGCGAGAGTATCAGCAGAAGCAGGTGCGAGAGTATTAGCAGAGGCAGGTGCGAGAGTATTAGCAGAGGCAGGTACGATAGTATCAGCAGAAGCAGGTTCGAGAGTATCAGCAGAAGCAGGTGTGAGAGTATCAGGAGAAGCAGGTGCGAGAGTATCAGCAGAAGCAGGTGCGAGAGTATCAGCAGAAGCAGGTGCGAGAGTATTAGCAGAGGCAGGTACGATAGTATCAGCAGAAGCAGGTGCGAGATTATCAGCAGAAACAGAAGCGCGAGCAGAGGCAAAGCCTTAGCAGAGGCATCTGCAGTCTTGGTGGTTGTGTTATTCCTCTGATTTTGGTTGATCGTGTTCGATCGTTTGATTGCATTCATCAGTATTTTCATTTGTAGTATCGTAAGTCTTCAGAAGATGAATTATTACTCACAAAAATCACCTGAAATTTCTGTAATAACTATATTCTATTGTCGTCCTTATCTATTCTTATGCGTTTCATAAGACATCCTACACTTAAATCAATTTTATTCCAGTGTTCGTAAGGGTAAGTCTTGGTACTGAGGAATTGAGTTGGAGAAAGGATGAGAGTGATAAGAGGTATATGAAGAGAATGAATTTCATGGGGAGGACTTTGAAGTCCATTAATGATTTTTTTATTTAAAAAAATCCTCTAATGCAGATCATACTTGACCAGTATTTCAGCAATATTCTGTATTTCAGCAGTACAGAATATTACAGTATGACACCCTCACGATATTCCAGATAAGATGTCATTGTTCTGAAACATTAGAATACAAGTTTTGACAGCTTTCATTTGTACCCTATATTGTTATAGCCATTGCAGTTATTTCATGAAACTGAACATGAGGCATATAGCACATTTTTTAGTTGTCTAACCTTGTAATTGTGATAAAATACAAATGAATATAATACCAGTTGTAGCTAGAAACGTATTATGAAGACTTCTCTTTCAATATTTTATTTCTATCCAGGTGAAAACGGTCGTCCGGCACTGATATGCGGAGGTGTTCTCATTTCCGAGCGCTATGTTTTAACTGCGGCTCACTGCGTCCATCCGAGGACTGGTTTCACATTGTAAGCTTTCTCTTGAGTTCCATTCCATTCGTTAATTTCACGGTAACTTTCTTTAAATGCTTGAAATACAATTGTAATTGTTACATCCCAAAGATAACTTCCTTTAAATGCTTGAAATATAATTGTAATTGTTACATCCCAAAGATAACTTCATTTAAATGCTTGAAATATATTTGTAATTGTTACATCCCAAAGATAATTTCCTTTAAATGCTTGAAATATATTTGTAATTGTTACATCTCAAAGATAATTTCCTTTAAATGCTTGAAATATAATTGTAACTGTTACATCCCAAAGATAACTTCATTTAAATGCTTGAAATATATTTGTAATTCTTACATCCCAAAGATAATTTCCTTTAAAAGCTTGAAATATATTTGTAATTCTTACATCCCAACGATAATTTCCATTAAATGCTTGAAATATATTTGTCATTGTTACATCCCAAAGATAATTTCCATTAAATGCCTGAAATATATTTGTAATTGCTACATCCTAAAGATAACTTCATTTAAATGCTTGAAATATATTTGCAATTGTTACATCCCAAAGATAACTTCACTTAAATAAATGCTTGAAATAAATTTGTAACTGTTACATCCCAAAGATAGCTTCCTTCCAGTTCTTAGAATATATATTTGTAACAGTTACATCCCAAAGATAACTTCCTTTCAATACTTGAAATATATTTGTAACTGTTACATCCCAAAGACCTATAACTGGGAAAATCTATCATCATTTGACTTCTTGGATCTGGGTCTGCAGGCAGAACATCCGATTGGGAGAGCACACCCTTAGCACAGACCCCGACTGTCGAGGGGGTGTTTGTGCCGATCCCCTCCAGAAGATAGGAGTAGAGCAGACAGTAATTCATGAGAGTTATGGGGATCCCTTCGGATGCAGGAACTGTAACGACATTGCCCTGTTACGATTATCCCGTACGGTTCGGTTTCAAAGTGGTAAGTTGCAATTCGATGATTTTTAGCTTGAACTGAAGCTTCTTTTATTCAAAATTAAATCTCTCGCTGTGTACGCTTGCAATTTAAATGACTTCCTCGTGAAATGTGTTAAGTGGTTTCAGGTGATGTTTCTTTGGATTTTTTTGCCTTCTCTGAACAAATTTCTGTAAGGGTATTTAACACCATTAATCTTCGTAAAAGTAAATCCATTTGTTCAGAAGGAGGAGGTTCTTTCCTACGTTTGTAGTCTTTAAGAAAAGACACCTACATCCTTTTTAACAGTTATCTTAAAAGTTATAAGAATCACGTGATACATATACACGAAAACGAGACGTGACGTTAGAAAAGAAATTACACATAAAGACTAAAAATAAAAAAGAAAAACAATGACTCAGGGAGTTAGATATATTTAGGAGCCTAAACACAATAACGACACTGACTTCCATTCTTCTTCGTAAATTAGATTCAGACGACAGGCTCTCTGAAAGGAAAGGGAAAAAACAGAGAGGTCTGTGTGTTTCCTAAATTGAAATCCCCGTCAGCGAAATAGCAGGGAAAATGTAGGGGAGCATCTGAAAAGGCCTAGGAACGCGATCGCCCTCGCCACTTCCTCGTTCATTTCTTGGAAAACTAACTTCACTATCTTCATTTTCTTGCAAGCCCTGGGTCTCCTGAGGGAGAATGGAAAATGGTAAAACGTGCAGAAATGAGATACGACACGACACACTCATAAGAATACCGTGGAACAAAAAAGAAGTCAATCGAGAGCTGGGTTCTTCACCAGTCAGTAACAACCTAGAGACAAGGCAGCTCTTAACATCCCGTCTGAAGAGGCGTTCCGTCACGTCAAAGGAGACCTCTTGAAAATGACGCTTGGCCATTAGCGAACGTGGCCGGGAAGACAATATCTCACTGATGAAATAATTAACCACATTTCCCGTCAACGGTAAAAAATTGCAGTGACATCGGTCTATTCCTGGAAGAGGAGTGGCTGATGCTTATTTTTTCCTTTGCATATACTCCGACTGGGGATGAAGAAAAGGAAAACTGTTCGAGAATTATTTCAGTTATTCTTTGGTGCTCAAATTCCATTGAGAGTCACACCGTAATGATTTTAAGCAACCGTCGACTAAAGTTTACTTTTATTCTAATTTTAATAGCTTTCCTGCCTTTAAAGGAACGAATAAAACAGGAGTCAAAGGAAGTCAAATTTCTATCATTCGTAGAAATGACGGAGAAAAAACCAGCTTTAATTATGCGGAAATATTAAAAGAACAACTATGTACCATGAATGCAACTAAGCAGCTGATATTCGTTTTAATCTACTGATATCTGTTAACATTACATCAAGTGAAAAAGAGAAATAGACATCTGATGAGACAGAACAACTTAATTCCTCATTCTTGGAGCTTATGTAGAGCACAGTCATTATTATGATAACTGTAATAATGACCTCTATGCATTTTTTCCTAAAATTTACATTAGCATTTTTTAAGTTATACTGGTTATACAGAAAGAACTTAGTATATTTCTTATTCCTCGCGTGTTTATAGAACAAAGCATACTACGATAGATCTACTGTTAACCGGATCTATCCTTAAACCTCAATGGGAAAATGTTAAAAAATTATTACAGAAAACATCAGAGTTTTACTTAGTGTCCTTAAGAGTAAGAATCCACAATTTACCAACAATCATTGAGATCCAGCTGTCGTCCCTTAGGAGATAAGAAGCAGAATCCGTGACGCGAGACATGAATATGAAGCAGATTTCAATCCAGAGCGAGAGGGAAAACTTTGCCTCCCTATTTTTCGCTGCCTCGATAGAAAACGTATAAGAGCAGCCTTCATATTCCTCAAAAATCGGAGAGAAAACCTTCAGAGTGGCTTCTTCACACTCCATAACCTTCCACGGAGTTCAAGGGGTCCAAGGAAACCAAGTTTACTTTAGAACGAAGTAATCCAATATAAGACACGCGACATTTGTACTGCTTCAGATCACAAGATTCTTGTTTTGGTGTGAGTGTGAAGAAGGACTTGATAAACTTCTCTAAGCAGTAATGAAGCGGGTACTGATAAATCATGACCGAAAACCCTTATCATCGACTTCATGTTTTTAGAATGAATGCTCATACTTTAAGTAGGTAAATGATCACAAGAGTGACAAATGGGTCCGCCCATTCCCTCACTTCTAAATCGCTTCAGTTCCCTCGGATGTTCAGTTGGCAGTATTCTTCAGCTCAGCTCCTCATCTACTATGGTAAATTCCCTTTAACAAATCGATAGCGCCACAAAACAGATATTTTTTTCTCTTCTGGTTTTATATGAAGGTCCACATGACTAGAAACTTAATGATCTGACCAAGCATACACCTAAAAGAAAAGAGAGAAAAAGAGCTTGAGGGGAAAAACTGTCCTAACCCAAGGAGTAACAATGACCGTGGCCTTTTTCCATTTGACTGATAACATGAGATCTCATCCGAGGGCATCGGAGTTCTCCAGAGTAAAATGAATATGTTGGCTTCGGTCGCCTCAAATAAACAACAGTCAAAACAGTTTTAGTAGTCATAAAGTATGGGAGACCAACTTGCAATCAATAGTAGGATAACCTAAAACAGTCAAGACCGCTAATCAGAACTGCTTTTAATTGTTTTTAAAACAGAGAAAAGTACCCCCAAATAGGTATCGTCAGCATATTGCTATAGGCTTTGTAGAAACATTATTGATTTTGTATAATACAGCCCGTTCCATGGATTTAATAATCTGGACTGCCCACTCTCTTAATATATACAAATAATACCCGCTTAAACTCAAAGCTTGGATGGTAATACGAAAGAAAGATTGCATATCACCACCATCAAGCACTACATAAGAATTGGATTGAGGAGAAAGAGGGAAAATTTGTAGTATCTGTTTTGAAGACTAAACTTAACGAGACTATAATCTTCCTGATCAGAAAGGATCGCCGAAATTAGTTAGAACGAGGAGGAAGAACAACTCGAGATGAGAGACAGCAGAGGATACCTGAGGTGGGGGGAAGGGGGTTGGAGAATACCGAAGAAATAATGGTTTTTATCCTTAGTTTCTCCTGTCCCCTTTCTCTTTCCTGTCCTCGAAACGTCTGGACCAGATATGTATTGTATTTCGCATAGGCTTCAGTATAATAATAATAATAATAATAATAATAATAATAATAATAATAATAATAATAATAATAATAATAATAATAATAAAGGACTTGAAACTGCAAATATCCTGTACCTGGCCATTTGCTGACTCATGCTACACACCGCGTGGATACTAGAGCTTTAATTTCTAGCTGTTGCTACATCCTAAGACAGCAGTGCATAAATATATTACCGTTTGCTTCCGCTGCTGAATCTGTTTGTCATAGACTGAATTGTCGTAAAGTTTATCAAATGAAAACCAGGATTTTTAAATGCCCCTTCATTGCCATCCACTTCTGTAAAGCAATAATTATGATGTTAGGAAATCCTAGTATTGTACTGAAAATGTATTATCTATTTTTTTTTCTCTCTCTCTCTATGTTTCAGCTTACGTACAGCCCGTGTGCCTGCCTCTGAATCTGCAGAACGACCTCGGATTCTCACAAGATCAATTTGACCAAAGAGAAGGTTGGGTAGCCGGATGGGGTACGACAGGTAAGAGCAGTTGCAATTAGTTCTCCTGATTGACTTCATTGAGACAAGGTTGGTTGACAGCGCTGGTCGGCAAACTCCGTACCTAAATGACTTTATGCCCTTGCTTCATAAAACTATTGTAATGAAATAAAAACGACCTAGTTTAAAAGTAAATAACCCAAAATGTACTGAAAAATTAGGAAAGGCTTTGCATCTTTTGAATAACTACGCTACTTGACAATTTTCTGGTCTTATTTTCAATACAGCGACCAAAACTGTAGCAGAACATATACCTGATGTGTTAACAGTACTGACACAAACACGTGAAAAAAAGCCAAAATATCGTGAAACAAAAAGAAAAAGTAATGCAAAATGTAGTGTATATAGGAGAAGGCTTTCCATTTTTCGATCTATTGAACTAAAAGGCAATTAACCTAATTGCAGTGTTGCCGAGAACAATAAAAAAAAAATTAATAAAATTAACAATAGTAGTAATGAAGCAAACGCCGATAGAGCTGATTTAGCTAAAACGCGCCCTACTTTTTTAATGTTGCTCATGTGCTCTTAATGATAATGATTATTATGACATTCATAATTCTTCATTTCATTCTTCTTAGCCTTTTATAAAAGGCTACTGGAGTTCACTCATCATTTACTCTTCCGGAATATTACTCATCCTGATATACGATATAGCAACATTAGAATCTCTTATTCGCTATCACTGAAGTAATGTTTACTTATTCAACGCAATCAGCGGTTCGCTTGCTACAGTATTATTATTTCTAACATATGACTGCGGTGTTTTCGCTGTACTATATATCGTTACTCATATATTACTGTCATGATGGCTACCGGCTTTGTTAGTGATTTTATTACCGTTATCATACTCTTCATATTGTTACTGTTACTATATCAAAACCTCTTTTATTTCTAAGTTACAATCGTGTCTATATTGATTTTGCTTCTGACCTTACTGTCATTTCATGAATTTGGCCGAACAGACAAACCACTGTTACTGCTATTTGTGTAATTATACTGTACTGCTCCCATAACAACATTATTGTTGTTGTCGCCGTCATTCTTAAGCAGTATTAGCATCGGATGCTACTATTATCCACGTTATTACTGATACAACGTTAAAGGTTTTTACAACTCAGTAACATTTTCTTGTGCTGATTTAACCCTAATCTTATCCAATTCTTCTAGAATTTCTAGACCGTATAGATCTAGTGAATGACTCTGCTTGAAAATTCATTTTATTTTCATATTTTCCTATGATCAAAGGGACTTTAGGGTAACACAAGCATTGTGACGTAGTCATCAGTATCTTCTCTTGTCCAAAGATGTTCCTGTTCTCTGCGCCTCAGAACATTTTCATGTCTGTGAATCACATTAGGCCACTTTCTCACGAACAATGGTTGGCTTTGTTCCTCCAAAGACCCCATGACTTTCACTATGCATCCCTGTTCGAAATGTTTCTCCGCTTGCTGTGTGCATAGGAAAGCGATTGTTTTCGAAAACATCAAGAATGGCTTGAAGCAAAGGGGTAAGATAACAGGAGAAAAAGCGACTGTGGTGACCACATACTAAATTACGAAAATGGTCCATGGCGGATTGTTAATTAGTTAATAGTATACGACTTCCATCTTTGGGTCGTTATTTGGCAAAAAAACCATATTTGGAACTACATGACACGCAATTAACAACCCCTACATACACACACACACATACATACATACATACACACACACACACACACACATATATATATATATATATATATATATATATATATATATATATATATATATATATACTGTATATTTAATATGCATATGCATGTGTATGTATATACATACATACATACATACATACATACATACATACATACATACATACATACATACATACATACATACATACATAAATATATGCATGTGTGTGTGCGTGTTTGTGTTGGCCACGACTTTCAGAGCACTTTCAGTTTTGACTCGCAATGAAAAAATAGGAAAAAAAATATTTCCATCCGTTACGAACTAACAAACACTTTTCCTTGACTGCAGACAAGATCCTGTCAAATACTTCTGACTGCGCTATGTGAGATTTAACAGAACTGAGGTGCCATTCATTTCTCATAATCGTCGTTATTAGCAACTTGTAAATTTAAACGTTAGGTCTTGGTTTGCACAAGTGGCAAAGATGGTTATGAAACCAATATAAACAAGATTGTTCTTTATTACTGTTGCAGATCCGAGGGAAACTAGACCTGCAGATGTCCTTCAGCAAGTGTTGTTGCCTATAAACAGCTCCTTGTGTAGCCTCGACCTTCGTGTTTTTCCTGATCCTAAAATGGTATGAATGCTACAGTTGTCGGTTTTAAAAAAATTGTATTATAGTCTCTCTCTCTCTCTCTCTCTCTCTCTCTCTCTCTCTCTCTCTCTCTCTCTCTCTCTCTCTCTTTGGGGTACTGATAAGATAAGCTGAATAATTTGTAGAGGAAAAAACTTGTAAGTTGCTGCCGAGTTTTACTCTCATCTTCTGTCTAGGAAAAACTTGTATTATCTTTACAGATCTCGTATTCCGGCAGAATATCACTCTCTTGAAGGTCACTTTGTAAAAACGTTTGAATCTCTCTCTCTCTCTCTCTCTCTCTCTCTCTCTCTCTCTCTCTCTCTCTCTCTCTCTCTCTCTCTCTCTCTCTCTCTCTCTAGATTATGTTTTGTTAAACATGTAACAGCTAATGTCCTCTTTGAAATTTATATTGTTTTCATTGATATATCCTCTGTTTTAGATTTTACTTTTAATTTCGCTTATTTCTTACTTTAAAAAGCAAACTTGATCAGTATGAGGAGACTCTATATTTGATAAACAAAAGTTTTCTTCAATCAGAATGTTGTATGAACAGGTCGTTTTCCGATGCCTTTCAAAACAGTCGCCTTTATAACTACTGTATGTTAACACCTTAATGGACTTGATATCTGAATCTTTAGGCTCAAGTAACGTAGCTTATCTATTGTTTGATTGGTCCTGTGGCTTGGGCTTCTGAAATTAGTACCAGCACAGGTAAGGATTATATTGATTTCATTCTTATTCAGTATTCAAGAAAAAAGTATCTTTGCTTGCTAGATAAAGCAGATAAAAAAGCTACCATCATTAGGTGTTTCCACAGGAAACATTCAAATCTCGCTAAATATAGGAACATTTCAATATATATATATATATATATATATATATATATATATATATATATATATATATATATATATATATATATATATATGAAGTATGAACCACGGTCTTCAGCAGCGTTTCCAGAAACAACACGCAAAGTTAGAGAAAATTGTTTTGTAAGACTGACATGTGGATTACGTCGACCTACTTCAAACTGAAAAGTAGATTAACATTCAGAAAAGGATTAACAATGTATTTTTCTTTATGGAGGGTAATCTTTTGTCTCGACTGGAGAAATATATCATGTTGCTATTCGGAGTTAGTGATGGTGTCCAGTTGTCCTGGAAGCTGTTATCTGTAAGCTTTTCATAAGTGTTCTCCCTATAAATCACTTTGGTGTTATCTAATGATTTTTGTGAGAAGTGGAACATGTTGTTATACAGAGTAAAATGGCTGAATGGTGTACCCTGTATCTATGGTAGCTTAGCTCCATCTTTTGTGGATACCCTGGTTAGTTCGATATTGTTTTGTAGGAGAGATAAACAGATTTCAAGTAGCGGACTGCACCTTCGTTATCCTTGGCTCTCCCGAATGATGGGCTTCGCTTTTTTCACCAAGGTCTAGACCTTGCTTTCCACTACCAGAGTTGTTCGTCCAACATTTTTGGGCATGTATTTTGTGTCTTCTGAAAGGCTAGGCTTCTAACGTCCATCATCATATCCCAGAGAGAAAGGTTCCTATCTACGTTGTTAAAACGTAACGCTGAGCCTTCAAACAAGAGTGTAAAATTCATTCTCGTCACTCACTTTTATCGAATGGTATCAGTAAATCTGGCACACACTTCAGAAACAACACAGATAGAAAAGCTTGGCCTTTCAGGATGTATTTATAGACGTCAGTGTCACACTCCAAAGAACAACAGTCTAAACGAATTCCAAATTAACGGGTAAATGATGAGTGCAAGGCGTGAATGTCTGATCGCGCTGGACCGTGTTTGTTAAGTTTTAACAGACATCCAAACAGGAACCACTTGTACTCTAAAGAATAAAGGGCTGTGAGAGGCACTGTAAAAGAAGTGCTACAGACGCAATTATCAGACAATAAAACTCATCAGTTTCTAAAACAGCATCCGGGGATAGTCTGCCAGTTCACTTTCAAGCGTTACAACAAATCCTCATCGAAGTAAACAGAACATCCGAAAAAAGGAGACTAAGTTGTATAACATTAGATCTCCAGTTGCAGTATTCAATCATTTTACTCAAAATCATGGAATGTGACCACAATTCCAAGAATTAATGGATAACACCGAAATCATACAGACTGCAGGTACTAAAAGCTGTATAAATTAGTACCCATGAACTCAAAACAACGAGATAATCATCGAAACATCGTTGTCATGTCGAGAAGATAAAACAAACTGTCAGGTTTTCTTTGTCTCTTAGTTCGTTAGAGTCCAGAGGACTACACCAGGCCCCCTACTAACTTTCACACCTCATGTACGCGAAAGCATATGCAAGCTTAATACAAACCAATCAAACACCAACTGGCTGGATACCACAAAACCAGCTTAATCTAACATCAGTCATTCTAGACATCATTTGCGTAAACTTCTGAAGACAGAAATTTGTACTTCGGAAATGTATGTTTATATTCATCGATATCTAATTATTTACATGAAATTACATCGTATGAATAACATTTTGCATCTTCGAAAACTAGAAAAGAATCAGATCAGGATAATTCAGCTGAAAGATGGAATTGACTATAATGAGAATGGCATTAGGGAGAAACAAAATGTAATATATATGCGTGTGTGTGTGTGTGTGTGGTCTGTGTATGTGTGTATATATATATATATATATATATATATATATATATATATATATATATATATATATATATATATATATATATATATTATAATATATATATAAATATATATGTGTATGTGCCTGCGTACGCTTATATATGTATGTGTGTATGTGTATATATGTGTATATATATATATATATATATATATATATATATATATATATATGAAAATGAAAGCAAAACTTGTACATAAAAGTCTTTACTAATGACAACCAGTTCCGGAATAAACAATACCTTCATTTTCATGGATTTACCTAGTGTGAATAACATTTTATTGCATTATCCAATATGCAGAGAAACCGTCTTCGGAAACTGGAAAAGAATGAGATCAATATAATTCAGTTCAATTTTGTACTTAAATATAATGCGAATGGTATCAGGAAGAAGCGTGTATATGTGTGCGTATACATACATATACAGTTTTTATTTGAGGACAGAATTCACTTAATAGATTACTTTCAGCAAGTTTGTTCTTTACAAGGACAATCTGATTATCTGTGAAAAACAAAGGAGTGTAACACAAATTCACTGGCTTTTGAAATCGAAAAGTTGGGAACATTAGTTTGTCTGACTGTTTGTACTTTTTATACATTCTTCAGTCGAATAGCCACCATGGAATCGGCTACAGCAGAATCAGAATGCTTTACAAATTAATCCCCGCTCTTTAAAATAACCTTATGTGCAGATGCTTATTTTTCACGACCTGCCTCTTTTCCACGTTTGACCATAACCGGCTACTATTCTCACATCCTGGAGGAACCTTAATCTATTATTATTGAATTTTTATATTCGAAACATGTTTTAGTGACTATTTTCCTTTTTATGATTTTTTAATCAGACCTAATAATGAATGTGTTTACTCAAAAACCGGTTGTCTTTCCTCAGTGAAGATGTTTTATGTAGAAGTGATGGTTTTCAGTTTTATAAACTGACTCCACTTTCCACTGATAACTGGTAGCAAATACATACATGCATACATACATACATACATATATAAGTATATCTTATATATGTGTGTTTGTTTACATACATTGTGTGTGTGCCTGTTTACGTGTGTACGCATATATTCCAATTACATAATTATGGTCATTTCATTTAAACCACTAGAATTTCCTCTTCGTGAAGCAGAAAAGCAAAATATCTAGTCGCTAACCTCTCTATAATGCAGTCCGTTTTATCAGAAATCCCACCTCTTTTTCTGCAGGCACTGTGTGCTGGTGGACAGCGGAAGGACACCTGTAGAGGAGATTCAGGTGGGCCACTGGTTATGTCCAGCGCTGGAGAAAGGAGATACTACGTCGTGGGCATCGTCAGTCGGGGTCCTGTTGTTTGCGCCGCAGCCAACACCGGAGGCCTCTACACAAGCATCAGTCATTACGTTCCTTGGATTCTTAGGAACTTGCGTCCGTGAACAGGCAGAATGGTGATTTTTTTGTCTGGCTTTTACGGGCGATTTTCAAAAGTTCAGAACTGCAACAATAGAAGGAAATGCACTGATAGTTTTTAAACCGAGAGAATTTTAATCGATACCGTGAATCATTATTAATAAACACTAAGCATATGCACACAGATACATACAAACATACGCACATACATGATATATATGTATATATATATATATATATATATATATATATATATATATATATATATATATATATATATATATATATATATATATATATATATATATATATACTGTATATATACATATATGTATTTATGTGTGCGTTCGTACAAGAAAATTATGCTAAGTTGTACCAGGGAACGGGAAATGGTTGGGGCAAAGTTATAATTCAAAAAGGTAAAAATGTACAACTTTAAAGTTTAAGGGAATCCATGATTACGAAAACAAACAAGTAAAAACTGCGCCGAAGTTTCTTCAGCGCAATCGAGTTTTCTGTACAGCGTATAATCGAGGCCACCGAAAATAGATCTATCTTTTGGTGGTCCCGGTATAATGCTGTATGAGCCACGGCCCAAGAAGCTTTAACCACGGCCCGGTGGTGGCCTGTCCTATATCATCGCCAGAGGCACGATTATGGCTAGCCTTAAACTTAAATAAAAAAAAAAACTACTGAGCCTACAGGGCTGCGATTTGGTATGTTTGATGATTGGAAGGTGGATGATCGACATACCAATTTGCAACCCTCTAGCCTGAGTAGTTTTTAAGATCAGAGGGCGGACAGAAAAAGTGCGGACGGACAAACAATGCCGGCACAATAGTTCTTTTACAGAAAACAAAAAAAGTGCTTAAAAAATGTAATTTTTTCCCCTCAAAAAAGATATATTTCTACCATGAATGCCTATTGTTCAACTGGGTTAAAGAACTTAAAAGTTTAAAACTGAACACAGGTAAGTCCGACCAGGGTCCGACCTTAGAGATAATTAGCTCTCCATCACTTATGCAAATGAGGATTTTTCATTCCAATGAAGTTTCTTCGACTAAAGTGTAAAGTCTCTACGCTATGACAGTAAACCAGAAATTTCACGCCCAGTTTTTATTTATGCAAATAACATAACGCTTGAATAATTCAAGCAGTACAAGTCTGAGGCCAATGGACTTTCGTGTACTGTCTACAAAAGCCAAAATACTTAAAGGAGACTTTTAATACAAATGAAATCTCAGATCGAAGAACGCGGAACTATTGCTTATTTTGAAAACTTAGTTTGAATATTTTGGGGGACAAGTTATTACCGTCTATTCAGTTTAGGATAAAATGTGTAGTACAAGCACTCTGTACAAGAATGGTCCAGATATTGATAACAAGAGAATAACGAAGTCTTAAAAATGCGAAACTTCGTTGCCCTGTCACTCCTTCCAATTTACTAAGTGGCTGTTTGTTTTCAACAACTTTTAGACAAGCACTGTACTGTCATCAGTTGCTTCTCGACTGTGAGTGCTTGCTAAATTGCCTCAAGATACGATTTACTCTTTAACTGAATTGTAAAATACCATTACATCCGCGTCATTCTCCAGGAGACTTTGCTTCTTCAGTCTTGCTAAGTAACCAACTGGTTCTTAGCCACGTACAATAAGTCTAATCCTTCGGGCCAGCCCTAAGAGAGCTGTTAATCAGCTCAGTGGTCTGGTAAAACTAAGGTATACTTACTTAACTTATAACCTGACTGACTTACAATGACTGCTCTTGGTTGGGGCCGCAAGGGTAACCCAACACTCTCAGGACTTTCCGGGTGCGTCCACACTACAGTGAAACGCGTCATAAACACACGTAGGAAACAGACCGCGTCCATATCACAAACAAGCTGAAAATAAGTCGACGAATGTAAGTGGAAAACGAGCTTTTGGCAATTGCTGAATAATCGTTTGAAGCACTGGTTAAAACTACCAATAAGTCGTTGACTTGTATTTAACCTGTCTGCGATGTTTGTGCGATAAGTTTTTGACATGTTTTACTATAATACGGATGTACACACTTAGTCATGATTATACTCTCCCAGGCTACTAACCACTTCAAGTAACATAAGTTATGAAAAAATTTAATTCAATTCGATCTTTCGCCGTTTTTATTTCATTGCCAGTTCATACTAATATTGTTTTGCCTTATTTCGTCTACCTAACAAAACGCATATTACAGTAAATAATTATACTGATGTGGGTGAGGAGTAAAGTCTACTATCAGTGCAGTGAACATTTACCTCATAGCTTGGTGACGTTTCTTGTAAAATTTCTTGATTTGTGATCGCCAAGATAATAAAAATATTCCCGACGTGTACCTCGTTTGCGATCAAATCATCATCATTCTTTAAATAGAATAGATGAGTATCACCTATTGCGTTGTTAAGAATGTCTACCCTATATTAAGCATTGGCGACTTTAGGTGTTGTTTTACTTTTGAAGAATATCAGTGTGCATTATCTTTTAAGCATTTAAGAGTATTCGTGTTCCTCATTTGACGGGTGGGTACCGTTCTCAGATAGCACTCTGCTGGCCCCGCGTTCGATTCTCTGACCGGCCAATGAAGAATTACAGGAATTTATTTCTGGTGATAAAAATTCATATCTCGGTATAATGTAGTTCGGATTCCACAATAAGCTGTAGGTCCCGTTGCTAGGTAACCAATTGGTTCTTAGCCACGTAAAATAAATCTAATCCTTCGGGCCAGCACTAGGAGAGCTGTTAATCAGCTCAGTGGTCTAGTTAAAATAAGGTATACTTTCCTTAAGAGTATTCGTTATAAATAACTTTCAAATTCCCAGACTTAGGTATCTGAAATTATTAGATTTAGAAATGAACAATATAATTTCAACTTGACAGCGTCTAAGCCTTCAGTGTTAGTCGTTGCTCGGTAAAATTACATGAACCTGTTCGGCGACGTCCCTGGAGATGATTTATCTTCAATGATATTTGCCTCAAGGTCCAGCCTGGTCACAACGGTATGTTATTTCTTAATGAGTGGATCGGCCACAGCTTTCGACCTGATTTTGGTCTGAGGGTCTCGAAATTAAAATTTTGTCAAACTAGGACATTTCTCCGCTAAATATCCACATTTATGAATTTCGTCTTCAGTGTTTAAGATGGCCATAAAATAACAGTTGCAGTTATCCACTGGAATTATTCGAGAACTCAGGATTCAAATCTCTGATATATAATACAGATTTTTTAATAATGTAAAGTGTCACTTCTTTTCCTGTCGTACCGGCCAGTTTAATTTTTGAGTACATACTACTATGCTGCGATAAATGCTATATTTAATAAAATAACGTCTCTAATATTCTGTATCGGAATAGCTGGAATAGCACGAACTGACAAGAACAAGATACAGCGCATATGATTAACATCTCATCCTCATAACGATATACTTAAAGAATCGTGGATCACTCTTGCAAAAGTCAGGGATTCAATAACAATAACACGAGTGACAGAGCAAGACTTTCCATTTTTCATTATCCTTACGCTTTCTGGACAGTAATCACTGACGACACGGCACGTAAAGAAACGGAAGTGAGCAACACATCAAGTGTCTATGCACTGAAATAAAACACGAATCTTTTCAACTGAGCACATTCTATAAAGGAGAAACACAGATAATACAGATAACGAGTCATATAAGAATTGGGTGCTTTAAGACATGTAGGGAAATATGCAAGTTTTTGAAGTGTAATTAGAGAATAATGCACCTGCCCCGTCAAAAAATAACAGCAATATTTAAATTGGTGCTGGTATTTAAATTGTATTTCCCTATTTAAGATTTTGTGATAGTTAAAAGTGACGCCCATCTCCAGTAGACCACTTGTATCACACAGAAAAAATAAAATGATGGATATACATTTCGTTTAATATCTACAGTACTTGCAACCTCGACAAAATCGTTTGTAACTATTAGCACTGGTTCATCATGGTCGGTGCCCTTGCATCTTTTCACTGCCACAAACTTTGTTTAGACTGACCAAGCTAGAAGCATCATTCATGACACTGAAAAGTTGCCAACGAGGCACTTGTGATCATTCAGCGAGCAAGACAGAGAAAAGATGAGGGGGTTGGATAGGTTGCACGGCAAGGTTAAGAGACCCAGAAAATAAAGATGAAGTACAAGGATCTAAAGGTGGAACTGGGACAAACCCCCACAGTTACACTGCGGAGTAATAGTCAGAGAGGGTGGACAGCAAGAATGAAGAAAGGAAGGGGGAGCAGACGTAAAGTAAAAAGCTAAAAAGTGGGGGCAGTTAGGGGCCGAAGGAACGCTGCAAAACCCTCTAGTACTAACGACACCACCCTCTTTCAGGGGATATTAAGGAGTAAATAGTATAGGCTACACACTGTTTATCCGGAGCTTGTCTCAGCTGTTCTGTATGCATCGTCTTTCAGTAACAGAATTCATTGACTGCTTTAAGAGGCATCACAAGAACCGTGGCCACTGACGTCGGAAATTTGTTTTTAGCCATAAATGATTTCAACAAAATAAAAAAGGAAAACATTTGATATGAAAAAGTGCTCACAAAACATTCATTCAGTCAAAAATTTATTAACACTTTTACCCTTACTTCCACAGGATTCTAGTTAAAACTTGAGAGATTGATATAGTCTAAAATAATTTTAGGAGGAAACCAGTTCCCTTAGCAATCATGAAAATGCCGATGATTTGTGCAGATCTTCTCTGAAAGCTCTGGAGGGGTGAATTGCCAGTGCATAAGCGAGGGCCAAAAAAACTTAGCATTAAGAGCAAGTTACAACACAGATATAAATTACCGACACTTAATATCTTGAGTTAAAGGATCTAGTTCCCTCTTTACAATTGTCTAGTCTGAACATTTAGAGGAAAATGACATGGTAGAGGCAATAAAGAGTGAAATGAATTTGGCTTTTTTATTCTGTTCCGAGTTAGGTATCACAACATTCGGTTAATTAGTTGATGTTTTCCCCTTGGTGAAGAAAAGGGTTGTATATTAGATATTAAAGTAAATCCGGTTCCTAAGTAATTCGGGACTCTGATGTGGAGTTCATCATTAACATAAATTACAAAATTCGGATGATACCGTTTTACTCTCTCGCTCTAGGTTTGTGGTGCACACAAAACACACACGTACATATATATATATATATATATATATATATATATATATATATATATATATATATATATATATATATATATATATATATATATATATATATATATATATATATATATATATTCCTCATCATAGGTGAGCTAATCCTCAGTGAGATAGGTACAGGGATATGGAAGGACATTGAACATTACGTGGTTTCTTTATTCACTAGCAACGTTTCGAGACAAAGTGACGTGGCTTTATGCTATACACAAGGGTACTGAGGAAGTATGGTTGTTTAGTGAAGGTACCAGTTTCTTAATTGCCAAACTTCAAGAACGAGTTGCGGTGGTGTTCATATGGTGATGTAATGACCTTCAAGTTATTATAATTTATGTCTGTCTTACAAATGCTGGCGTTATTCATGATATTTGATTGTTCTGGGCTGGATAATTTGCCGCCCGTTGGGTAACTTACAACTATACGATCATCGCAACTCACCTTGAGCAACCGGCGCGTACTTGCTATGTAGGTCTGCTGATTACATCGGCAGCAGTTGAATAAATATACTACACCAGATTTCATCAAAGAGGGGAATTTCGCTTTGTTTTTAGAAAGGCGCCGATAGCTCTAGGATTCACACAAGTAAGTCTGGCATCAACTGCTGGATAGTGGTGATTTAAAATTTTCTTAAGAGTAAAAACTTCTTATCTGGTATGTAAGGTAATTTGACGTAATATCTTAGTTTCTGTACCAAATACACTGCAACAGGTGGATAAATAAGTTATTGATAATTTTCTTGACATATTTAAAAAAGATATTAGGTTTATAGCACTGTGGAGGAGTGTTGATAAAACATTTAATATACAATTATAAAATCAAAAACTAAAAATTCAGGCCAAGGCTGGTAAAAGTAGGTTTCCTGTAGATGCCCATGTTAGAACAGTTATCTTTACGAAATACCATTGTATCTAAAAAGGCTAATTGTCCATGCTCTTCTAATTCGCAGGTAAATCTAATATTTTGATGTTCCTTTGAGATTTTTAATTCGTAATTTTACTTAGAAGTGTTTAAATTGCTTATAACTTTACCCTTACGTTTTACTTTTACTTTTTTCAACGTTTTGTATTAATGTAATATTTATTCTCTGCTTTTAGCCTGAAGATGGGACTTTGTCTCGAAACGTCGCTAGCGAATAAAGAAACCATGTCATGTGCCATTTCCTTCCATATCCCAGTGCCTATTATCATGAAAAGTTAACGTAAGTCCTTTTTTTAGCCCAGTAACGTAACTGTTAACTTTAAGTTTTGTTTACTTTTTGCCGTTGTATGAAGGTTTGGGCTGTTCTTTTTCCCCACCGCCGGGTGTTTCGCTTGTTACTGGTAGCACACCCATGTGAGATAATTTTCTCTTTTATTTTCGTATTTTTGAATTGTTGGATGATTCAGCGAAGGTTTGGTGTATATAGCAGTGCTGCCAAACCTGGGGGAATTCCCCCAGATCTGGAGGAAATGGGGATCGTCTGGGGGAATGGGGGAATTTGGCAAAAATTGTTGATAATCTGGGGGAATTAAGCAATAAGATGAATATATCGCTTAAATTACGTTATTTTTAAGAGATAGCCTACAGTTTTGAAATGGATGTTAAATCATTTAAATATAAAATTCTCAGCGAAGAATGGTACATACTATTTAGGAAATGAATGCAGTCGGGATTGCAAGCAATTTCCCTAATTTAGCACCGCCAGCTCAAGTGAATGAACTTGACGATAAGTGGAGAAGTTATCGGTCCACAGCTAAAGAGTTACCTATCGCAAGTGACAACATACCACGATACTGGTATAACAAACGTTCCATCAAAGATGGCATGGGCAATTCCAAGTTTGCACTAATTTCTGAATTTATGACAAATCTATCGTGTTTACCACATTCCTCAGCGTGTGTAGAGCGCATATTTTCACAAGTGAACAACATTAAAACTAGGAAAAGTATTTCATTAAAAGCACAAACAGTAGCTGATAGAATTTTGGCCAAACAATCGATCACGAAAAACAATTCAGACTGTACTAATTGGGAACCAAGCAAGGCATTAATTAGTGATGTAGAAAAGGGAATAACAAGTGCCAAGTACATTAAACGTATGAAAGAAAATAATATACCAGTGAATTTAGAGGCAGAAGAAGAGCAGGAATAGCACTTGGATTAACCATTGATATGTAGGCCTAAACTTGATTAAAATGTACTTCATTTAACTAAATGTTATTTTTATTATATGAATTCAGAGGCAAAAGAGCAGGAATAACACTTGGATTAACCATTGATATGTAGACTTGATTAAAATATACTTCATTTAACTAGATGTTAGTTTTATTACAACCTGGGGGATTTTAGTTGAATCTGGGGGAATTTTCACTGAGGTCCTTGGGGAAACTGAAAAATTTCATTGGCAGCACTGGTATATAGGCTCTTCGTCTCTCAAAAGGAGTTCCGCCCCAGTTGTCTGAGCGAGAGGTCTGCTGCATTTTTGAGCCTTGCCTTTGCCTGCCCCTTTCGTCTGCTTTGCGACAAGTTCATAAAGAGCCATAGCTTGATTCAACTTTGCTACTTCCTGCTTCCTGTTGGTATTCTGCGGCAGGACAATATTCAATTATTCGTTGTCTGTGTCTGCCCTTTTGAGACCTGTGCCGCGTGAGGGTATAATCATCAGTTATGGTCAAGCTTTGATCACGGCGTTCACCTCTGTTGCAGCTTTCTCCAAACCTCTTCGCTGTTGTGGAGCGTCACAGCGCCCATAGGGAGACTTACCTCCGGTAAACATAATTATTGCTAGTGGTTTTGGGAAGACTGTAGACGCTGTCGTGCTACGGACACGAGAATTTTTGGTGGCGGAATCTAACTTCATGTGCGATTTGTGATGATCGTAGGGAGACTTACCTCTGGTAAGCGCATATACATTTAAAAGTTTTCATTGACGTTTGATGCTGTCTGGTGTTACAGACGCTTCGAGCTGCTGATGGTAACCGGCATAATCATCTAAAAGATATATTCTACGGTGTTGGATTTTATATGTATGCGATTTAGCTAAAGAGTCATTTTATTACTGTAAGTAAGGCTTAGGTATTTGATTGTTATAAATAGAACTAAGGGTTATTTTTCCCATCTTTGCCTTCTACTGTCGTATGTTTGTGTTTTTTCGCCATTGTGAATTCGTTGTTTTTTCTTTCTCCCTCTGTGACTTTTCCTCCTCCTGTCGGTATACATGTTAGCGTAGGCGAATGGAGAATGTTTGTGGTTTTGATTTTGTAGTTGAATGCGGTTTCTAGCCACAACCGTCATTTACGGCTATCTGTAATTCATTAATAAATATTGTTATTTTTATAAAGTTCGGTTTTTTCTTATTCCTCTTTGAGTGTACAGTGTTTTGCTGAGGATCCTGACTCTTTCGGTTTAACAGCCCTTTTTGAAGTCATAATTGATTCTTTTGAAAATCTGCCTGTAAGAAGAGTTTGTTTAAGGGAAGAGTAAATCCTTGTTGTTTTTCTTTATAAGAAACCAGGGTATTCATACAACCTGGATCTGGTATATACAGTATGTATTAATTTTGTTTTTACACAAGATGTGTGTGTAAGAGGAGATACCCTGTGGCTGAAAATAATCATTTATAGGAACCTTGATAATCATAATAATTCTGATAATTTATAGTGAGCAGGAGGCCACCATAACACTATATCTGTATATACAGTATATATATATAGATAGATAGATAGATAGATAGATGAATAGATAAACAGATAGGTCTATACTGTTACGCAATGCTGCAGTTAACGCGGTGAATTGATTTCTTTAGATTGGTATATTGGTCTGGTACCAGAATTACCACAAGTTGAGCTTATAATGTGGAGGAATGCCCAGAGAAAGAATGAGAGAATTTACCGTTTATTTACACACCTAGATTCACTTACAAGTGATTAACACTGCAACTTCCCTTGACTCTTGTGTCAGCAGGAATCAATCACTAGCAACACAAACTAATTTGCGGGATATTGGCTCCACACTAGTTACCAGAACACTGAACACCTGTTTGACATCTCTCTCTCTCTCTCTCTCTCTCTCTCTCTCTCTCTCTCTCTCTCTCTCTCTCTCTCTCTCTCTCAGAACTGATTTCTATAGGACGTCCTCTGAGATGTAGTTTCTTATCTGTCGGACTCCGCTGTACACACTGTTTCACACAGGAAAAGGGGAGGACTGTCACTAAAGACTTCAGCCTGATCATACTAATAGTAACAATAGTAGGACAAGTACAGAAATGATGATACCCAGTGACTTTTAATAGCAACCCTCGATCCCATACTTTACAATTATACACAGAATTAGCAAACACTTGTAAACGGATCGCACAAGAAACAAAATACAAGAATAAAAAAAATTAAGAAAAACGATTAAACAAAATGACACAAACAAGATTAAAGTACAAAAATGTGAAACACATACACAAAAATAAGTAACCACCAGAGAATGGAATTTCGATACACACACACACGCAGACAATGACTGGATTTAGAGTTACATAAGACTCCCCTTGGGAATGGCTATAAACTAAATATACTCAAGATTCCCGTAAGACTGGATTCTAGGTTTAAAGTGACAAAAAAGTAGGCATCTTTATGACTCCCGGGAAATGTGTACATGCTCAACGACAGTGAATTTAACACCAATGCAAAACGAAATATATCATACTCTAACGCACTGATGAATTATTTAACACAGAACTGTTAGATTTACCTTTATGTTCCCATTTATTCTGCCTTGAGTCAAGCTGTCAGTTTGGGTACTTAACAGGAAATTTATTAAATTCATTCTCGTGATCATACTAAAGCAAGATTTTAGAAAAGATTTTTCACTATAAATGTTACATTTTCGATATTGTTTACTTCGATCCAAAATATTCTTGGTTTCCTTTGAACCCCTCGAGCTCCATGGAAGCTCTTTAGGTATGAAAAGTTACACTAAAGATTTTCCTGATCCGATTTTGGGCAAATACGTATGAAGCCTAAATAACTTTCTTTGGGGCAACGAAAAATATGAATGCTGGCTGAAAGTCAAATACAACTTCAGCAGAAAAATCTAATCGCTTATTAAATAATCAGTAATTTATATTTTCATGATGTTGCCATGTAATATGTATATCATCCCATAGTTTTGATATATTTACTCTTCTATTTATCATGTATCATGTGTAGTGATAATGATTATTGAAATATGTGTAGTGTAATTTCAGATCTCAAAAGAGTTAGTGGTTTGGATAACCTAACAGCTTAATTTAGAATTAATATCTTTCTTGATAATAGCATAGTAGCAGGAGAGAGATTTCATTTTTAGACCAGATGTGCCATCTGTCATCAGTTCAGATAAGAGAGCGCTGTCTTGGGTTACGCGATGACAGGTCGGGAATAACAATCACTGATCCATTCTGGAAACCAACTCAGGTTTTTCATTTTGCTTTTAAAGCATGCCAGTCATAATTAGCCTGTTGCAATCTGTTTGATTGTGAAAGCTTTGTTCCGTATGAGAAGAAGACGAATGATTTCGAAATGTTACATACATGGCTCTGATCAGGTATGCCCTTTTGAGAGTAAGAGCAATGTCTTGATCAATTACGACATGTTTTGTAAGATTGCAGTCCAAAACGATTTGCTTCCTTCTAGAACTTTCTCTTGTATCTCATTCCCAAAATGCCTTATGATGTCATATGACTCTTACATTTTCTTCTGGAATCCTCAGATAGATTCATTCTGACTTTCGAGACAGTTCATATTGGTTCCCTCTCTCTCTCTCTCTCTCTCTCTCTCTCTCTCTCTCTCTCTCTCTCTCTCTCTCTCTCTCTCTCTCTTCAGAAGAGAGAAATTATTAACATAATGTGTTAGTGTGGTCACTGGTATTAGTCTTAGTTTTTGAGATCTGAGTATAGGAAAAGTGTAAAAATTTGGTGGTAATGGCACTTGATAAAAAAGTGTGTTTTGTGAATCTAAAGCAGCTGCAAGTGATTATACAAAGGTTTTCACAAGCTTGTGTAAGGTAAAGTGAAATTTACTTATTATTACCATGGTATAATAAGGTATATTAAGAGAATTTTTGCCTTAGTGAAATTATTATTCATAAGTCTTTTGTGTATTTTTGTGTGTTCTTGTGTTTGCAATCTCTTGATTTTTCACATTTTATATATTTGTGATTTAACATTTATTTACTTAGCATGTTAAATATTTCTTAATAATTTAACATTTCATACTTGATTTAATTTTCATTTATTAAGATTTTCTTTTCAAAGCTTGAGTAATTCTTGATAGTTTAAATTTTGCTTAATTTAATTTCTTGGTAAATTAAAGTTTTTGTGATTTAGTTTTGTTTAATAATTTAACTCAAGAATTAATTAAATTTCTGTGCTGTTTTCAAGTAATAGTAAATTTTTCAGATTATGAATTCTTATTATAAATTTTGAATTTTAATAAATTTTTGTATTTGAAATTTTTAAAATACAGTGTTTCATTTATTGACCACCAGTGAATAGGATTAATTGTGTGCATAAGGCAAAGTGATAAACATGTTTTGTTCCTTTAGTTTTGCTGAAGTGAATTAAGACCAGGGAAACAGTTAAAGTTGTTTGATTGAGTGATGCCCTTTTACTCTAGTATATTTCTTGTTTAATTGTTGATACCTCACACTAGTCTTGATAAACTTAGTTTGATTTTTCATGTGATTAATGAGCTTTTTAAGGGATCACTGTTACCTTTAGAGTACTGAGTCATGATTCTTATTGTTATGAGAGTTCAGGTATCTGGCAGAAGTGAGGCATATTTTTTAAATCTGTGATTAGTGTGTAATAACCAAGTACTTGGAACGCTTCGTGACAATATACAAATAAATAAATAACTATATATTCTCCTTAAGCAAACAAAAAATGAAACGTTTATTCATTTTGAACAATCAACTGTGGCAGGATCGGTTCTGTTTAATTTAGCTGGATTGTGGCAACATCAGAGGAGAGTGTAGTTAGGTATAAAAAAAAAAATTTATTTTTCTTTAGAGTGAGGTGGTGTAAGGATTTTTACTACCTCGTTTATTGTTTTCTGTGCTGGGACAATCAGAACAGCTGTTTTCCAGTTGTTTCCCAGAGAAGGCCGTTTCACCTCTTGTTTTCTGGTGTAGGTGAGGTGACGACTGATGGCCAGTGTCAGACTGCTTCAGTCAGTAACAGTATGGAGATTTCATCAGTCGTAAGTAGTATGAGGGACTAGTTTGGTCGAGTCGGTAAAGGTATGGAGAGCTGATCAATATTAGGCAGCTCAGAGGACCTTTGTACCAGATTCAGGAGTCCATAACAGAGTAGATCTAAGCCAGTTGTCCGCAGTTAGCTAGACTATGGCAGTTGACGTTTTTCTATAGAACTTTACCTGCTGAACAAGATTTTAAAGTAATATTTTGTCGCTCGGCTGTAATTAAGCTGTAAATTATCTTAGAACTGCAGCCGACAGTAAAGGGGACCCGTTGGGAATCGGGGTTTTGGGTGAGGTAAAACACTTTCGAGAATAGCTAACAGTAAGGGGAACCCGTTGGGGATTTGGGGTTTTGGGTGGGGTAAATAACTTGGGAAAAGGTTTGGGTACCTTATTGTTGTATTTCCTGTTATATGTCATTTTCAACATGAAAAACAAGCTTAAAAAAAAGGGCGAATAAATGGACAGCGGGAGCCATTCCAAAGGCACTTTTCATGCATTATTAGTACTGCTGATTCCAGGCCCTATCACTCATGCGCAGTCTTACAGGTGAGCCAACCACCTGATGCCTCCAACTGAGAGAGTAGTATTCTAAGCCGGTGTTCCATGGTGAGTTAGACTGTGGCAATTGACGTTTTCCTGTTATTTTACTTGCTTTACAAGAATTTAAAGTAATATTCTTTTTACATTTTCTGTAACCCCTGTGGCTAGCGCGCGCAGCACAACATTACCGCCTGCCAGAGCATATGAGCTTGCCAAGGATATTTCAAAATGCGGATAAGGCGCAAAGCGCTGTTCCGCCACAAATTTACGTTTCTTTGCCCCAACCGAAAGCTTCAAATAGTGTCCAGTCGAGCTAGACTATGGCAGTTGACGTTTTTCTGTGCTGTTTTACTTGTTTTACAAGAGTTTAAGGCAATATTTTACCGGCCGGCTGTAGCTAAACTGTAATTTACCTTTGAACACTATACGTCGGTGCAGGGGACCTGTTGGTACCATCGTGTAGCTTTCAAAAGTCAATTACAGTTTAGTTACAGCCGGCCAACAAAATATTACTTTAAATTCTTGTAAAGCAAGTAAAATAACATAGGAAAACGTCAACTGCCATAGGCTACCTCACCGCAGACAGCCGGCTTAGAATTACCCATAACGGCAGTGTTTTCTGGATTCGGGACCAGCTGGGTGAAATATCGTGTTCAGCAGAGCCAGCTTGGCTTGGGAAACAGCTTTGACAGCTTCAAGAGAACCTCGGCTGTGTTACAGCGAAGTCTGCGATTGTTTGAATAGCTCCCACTGTGTGCTTATGTGCAGGAGGTGGTCTCATTTGTGTTTCTGCTGTGTGTCACGTTTTCCCGAGTGCCTAGAATGTCCTGCACTATTTACTGCTGAGGGTCTTCGAACCCAAGGTTGTTCTCCTGTTAAATTTCTGTGAATGTTTGTTGTACTCGGGAGATTTGATAATGTGTTCGTGGTATTTTGGTTATGTTGTGTTAACCCTTTTTTGATTAACTATATAGTTTGAGGTCCTGTTTTGGCCATGAGTAATGCTTTTGACAGGTTATATAATTGTAAACTTTCGTATTGCCTGTTAATATTTGTTTTGGTATAAATTTTACTTTGTAAGGTCCATCTAGAATTGTAGTTCGCCTTGACAGCTGAATTTTTTTAATGAAGTTTTTTTAATAAAGTTTTGTTTCTTAAATCCTTCTTTGAGAGTTAAATTTAATTTTGTGACTTTTGTGTCGCGACTGGTTCTTGTTTGGTAATTTACACAGCCAGTCTGGAGAAAGGATCCTGAATTAAATAAAATTAAATTAAAATCTGTTTAGGTTTCTAGGGTAAAACCTGGAGGTCGTTGCAATATACAATTATGTATATATAAGTATAGCTTCTTTAAACTATTCCCCTCCTGCATCGCTGTCAGTTTAAAGCAAGAAATATGAACATGACAATAGCTTCCAGGCCCACCTCCCGGTAAGCAGTTTAAACAGCAAGCAAAAAGTTTCTCATGAAGTTAATATTACATTCGTGATTTTGTTTAGCATATTTAGCTACTTTAGTGTTTCCAGAAAAACTTTTTAGCGAAGGTTGACAACACACTGAGCAAAATTTTGCTTTCCCGCCATTCTCAACGTCTTGTAAACAAACTGACGACAGAAAGGGCTAGGCAGTTATTTGTTCATATTCTAAGGCTTTAGAATGATGCTTGGTGAGAATTGTTAAATGAGGACTACCATAAAGTAATTTTGTCTTGTGTGGAATAAAACTGTTCTTAGAAGGAGAAGACTGACTAAATATCTGACGAAAAAAAAAAAGCATAGGTCTAGCGTTTGCTCGGTCAAAATTTTCTTTGCTACACCTTCGTAAAGGCTATTCATTCCTTGGCATGATTATGAAATGACTTAACACTGAGTAATTATTTCTATAAAATATATTCAGAACTAAGTAAACTGTGTCCAGAAAAGGTTTAGATTATGTAGCATTTTTCCCAATGAGTAGTTAGAGTGCATAGGTGCAGCCTAGGCTACCAAAATTCATTTTCTTATCACCAATTTGTAAGGCATATCGTTGTGTTACACATATGAATGTTAGTTTTCTCCGGTTTGTTTACATCATCCTGACATACTCGCTCCAAGAAAGACGCTTCCGGAATTTCGTTGAGAAACCACTTTTGATAAAAGGCATTTTGTAAAACACCTCTAGCGTTGCCTTTACACGTATAAAAGTGAAGACTTGATGGTTCGGTTAGTATTCTACAGGCCTACCTACTGCAAAGAATTCGTAATGACTAACAAAATTCAGCAGGTATCCTCACGCATCACACTAACATGTTTAAAAGACGAGACGTTGACACAACCTATAGGCCTACTTACTACTAAGCATTTTCAATAACGAGCAAGTTCTTTTTTTTTACTCTATATTTTGTGGCATATTAAGATTAATGATGAAATTATTTCAAAACTGAAATTGCGACTGCGCTTATGTGCCACAATAAAATGCTGAAAATGTGAGACACGTTACAGAGAAAGGGTATTGACTGCTAACAATTAACTAAGACAAAATCATGGGTAAATAAAATTCACCATACTTTGCTTACCTGTTGAATGTTATTCCGTTTTCTCTTCAAGAATTTCTGTACTTATTTCCGCAATTATAAGTTTTACAACGTATCAGCGACGATAATGAACGAAAAAAATAGCAGAACACACTAAGCACCTATTGCACTTCCGCTGCTAAGAATGGCCGCCCTGGTGGCACTACACCAAACTACGTAGAACTTGTATTCAGAAACGTCGAGGTCCAGTCGCTGATCCATGACAAACTGACATCCAAAAAAATTGGAACCTGATTATTAAGGAAGGTAAGAATCAAATCAGTGAATTATAAGAAAATTCATTGTAGGCGACGCTCGCTATCAACTCAGAAGTTATCAAAGTTAATCATGAGGTATCAGGGAAAACTAATGTAAAACTAATATCACAGTTATGGTAATTTTAACGAGCAACCAGATTTTAGCAGTATGCTTATTTACTAAGTGTGCGTACGTTGTGTGTGTGTGCAATTATCACTAATTTTCTCGTATATAAATATTAGTAATTAATCGCAGCCAGTTTCACTTCCAGAAAAAAATGTCATCCTTATAAAACAATCAAGTTGTTCTTTACGTAGTTCATTTACTAAAAGCTCTCAATATAAAGGTTCTTTCTTGCAATTATTAGTATATAAAATTACATATTACAAACTTATGGCTAAAATTTTCAAATCTTCCGTATATTCTTACCTGATCATAAGTCAAAACAAGCTGAATGAGAAATGCACAAATTCTAGTAGTTTCAAAATATCTTCTCACTATAATGTTATCATATTTATACCATCTGCAATTGTATTTATCGTCTATAAAGTCAAGTCACACATCAAAAACGGATTTATATTATATATATATATATATATATATATATATATATATATATATATATATATATATATATATATATACATACATAAAGGCAAATGCCATAAAGGAAAAGTGAAACAGCGGAGTGGTTGCTAGGCCTTTCGACATACGATCATTTAGCAGCCTGCTTGTAAGGAACCGTGGTGTGTCGAAAGGCCTAGCAACCACCCGTTGTTCCACTTTTCCTTTATGGCATTTGCCTTTATTTATACATTCACTGTATTCCATATCTTTGTGAATCATTTATATATATATATATATATATATATATATATATATATATATATATATATAATACATATAGAACTAATGAACACGAGTGCGTGTTTTACAGAGATAAATTTTTTGCTCATGGGGTCAAACACCTAGCCTTTCATTTAAAAGATGGGGTTCAGTCACGATGTGAGTCAGAAATTTGTATGTATATATATATATATATATATATATATATATATATATATATATATATATATATATATATATATATATATATATATATTGTGTGTACTATTAACAACAACATCTTAATGCACTACTTTATATAAATTTAACAGTTATGACGAGTTGTAAATGCCATATGTAGGCTAATATTTGAGTAGATTAAAACAAATTCACGCGAAACACCTCGTTATTAAAATAGCCTAGTAGCTGCTGTCTAATTAATATTAGCGAAAGAAATCAGAACAAAGTTTATGTGATGTTACTTTAGTGACTGACAGAGCTGGGTTTATATGAATTTTGTTCCCGTGATCTATTCTGATTTTTTTTTCTAATTTCTATGTGAACAATTCACTTCTTTTGGCAGCTATGAAAACGAAAAGAACATCTGTCAACGGCGTCGTAAAACTGTTTTAGTGTAAATCTGATAAGGAATCGCAGAACCTACGAGTCATTGCAGCGTTTCTTGAACTGCTTTCCCTTTCCTTCGGTCCCATTTGAGCGTAAAACAGCCACTCGTCCTCCAGAAATAGGCTGTTGTCACTTCCGTCTCTGCCACTGACGGGAAATGTGGTTAATTATTTCATATGCGAGATATTGTCTCTCCTGCCACGTTCGCTAATGGCCAAACGTCAATTTCAAGAGGTCTCCTTTGACGTGAAGGGACTCCTCTTCAAACGGGATGTTAAGGTGCCTTGTCTCTTAGTTACTGAAGAATGAAGAAGCTCGAGTTTCGCGACTAACTTTACTCCTCTAAAACGAGATTCTTGAGGGTGGTCTTCTCGTATTTCCTCTCTGTACTTTGTTATTTTTCGTTTTTCACAGCAGACCTCAGAAAATTATAGTTTTCTAAGGAATGAATGGTGAACTGTCAAAAGCTTTTTTTTTTCTTTAGAAAAGAATGGACTGGAATATAGAGTTTAGACCAAAGGCCAAGCGCTGGGACCTATGAGGTCATTCAGCACTGGAAAGGGAACTGAGAGTACGTAGGTTTGAAAGGTGTAACAGGAGGAAAACCTCGCAGTTGCACTATACAATGATTGTTAGGAGAGGGTGGATAGCAAGATGGAAGAAAGATAATGTGAATGGAGGTGCAGTAAAAGGAATGAAAGGGGTTGCAGCTAGGGGCCGAAGGGACGCTGCAAAGAACCTTTAGTAATGTCTACAGTGCACACCGTAAGGTACACTGACGGCATTAGCCCCCCTACGGGGAGAAACACTGAACTGGACCATTACTTGAACCTCTTCTGCATATTTTCTTATATAAAAATGTAGTTTTAGACCTAACGTTATTTTCATTAAGATCCAGACTTCGCATTACGGGACTTGTCATTGACATGATTTTGCTTATTTTTTTTTTTTTTTTTTTACTTTTACAGGTGCGTTTTTTTTTTTTTTTGCAAACTCTGGAGTAACAGAATCAAACTTCAAAAAAACCATTCCTTGGAAGGGAGAGAAAGCTCTTGTGCTACGGAATTTTTTTTTTTTCTAGGTCGACTCCAACGTTCTACTTTGGATAGGAGCAAGTTCTTCGACTTCAACCTATGGTCTAGCAGTGCTCTTTCAGTTGCTGAATTAGTTTGCAAGCGCCAGCTCTCTGCAGGAATAAATCTGACAAACCGACGATGCTGGTGTTGAAAGACTTTTCACCAGCTGCCGCGCAGACGTGTTGATTATGATTAAGCAGACACTGATGCCAGTGATACATTGCTGTTAGTTTTAGTTATTTCTTGTGGAAATTGCGAACTTGTCTAAGGCACTTACTCCTCCAATCAGCTGTTTGATCTTCGTTTTGGCTTCCTATTTAGTTTCATTAATCACCGCAGTTTATTTGCAACATGAAATTGTATTTTCTTTTATTTTTCTTCCAAGTACCTCTTAGTATGCTTAATGTAATGCCATATATCGCCTTAGAAGGCAAAAATATTAAATGCACCGTAGCAGACACGTAAATGTTCAAAACAAATCTGTACCAATGCACATACAATTTTTTTTTTTTTTTTTTTTGTCAGTACAGTTCATTTTCAATATTTTATATTTTGCATGCTTCCAAAAGAGAATTGCTGGATTCGATCCTATTTTCCCACTTGCATTGAAAAACATTGTCCCCCATCGAACTGTAGATATGGGTGGATGTGCAACTTTAGAGATCACAGATTTTGTACATGGTTTTGTTGCGATTATTTTCTTGTTAGAATTTGAGGCAGTGGAACAGGTATTGTTAAACTGAAGTTCATTTGGAAATTCTTCCATAAAATTCAGCAATGAAAAAAGTTCATTGTGTTCAGTTACCTAAATATGTCGGCATTTACGCCCGCGTCATATATTCTAAGTGATGAAAATTTAATTGTTATTATAAAAAGAGTTTTTAGGACAACAGTTTTCATGGGCTTCTGCCACATCTGGTCACTTCAGTTCAAAAGTGGCACATTTTCAGTAATTTTGACAAACAAATTTATTGCACACAGCTTTGTTGTAGAAATAGAAATATTGTATTGTAGGTAAAGAGAATTTACTGTATTTGCTCTGTAAGGTGATACAGGTGCACTGGTTACAACTGTTTAAGATTAGGAACCATAAGCATAAAATTTAGACAGCATTCAAATTGTTTTTCACCGTTAGACATACAAAGTTTCAACATCACTGTATATAATTCTCAAAAAAAATACAATGATTTTACTTGACAGGCCAAATTATAACAGACTGACTAATTTACATATCAAAACCTATAAATATTGTAAGAACAACAATTTTCTTGGGCAAATAAAACAACTTGCAAGTATAGAAACAGCATTTATTTTTTTCATTTATCATTATATATATATATTTATAGATATATATATATATAGGTATGTATATATATACAGATTATATACACTTTACTAATTTGTACACATTTTAAAAATAGGCTATTTACATCCCTTACTGCAGCTACACATTCCACCCGGTGGGACATATTATCATACGGACACATTTGATATACCAATGTCAGTGGAACACTAACACTCTCAGACAAACAGTTAAATACCGTAACGTTAAGCAGCCTTCACCCACTGGCCCTAAACAATCTGAATATGGACTGGCATTATGAAGACTCAACAATAAAATGGTTCTGTGTAATGTCCTTTGTTTCTTTTCTTTTTTTTTTTTTTGGAAGAAAAAGATTTTGGCACCAACCATAAAAACTGTTTGGTGTACTTACAGGCTATAAACATTCAGGACCCAACATCCTACATGAAGAATAACCATACTTCAATAATCTTTGGAAAATTCATATGGAAACAGAAAGCTCAGTTCAAAAAATGACAGTAATAACCTTAACAATACAACATAAAGAAACAGGCAAAGCATTGCAAAAATTCTCTCACATTATCTTTCTTCATTTTCTCGTCACCACTTACTGTGATAGTTGAGACATAACACTTGCTTAAATAGTAACAAAGAGGATATACGGTTCATGAAAACTGGAGAACCTAGAGAGAGAGAGAGAGAGAGAGAGAGAGAGAGAGAGAGAGAGAGAGAGAGAGAGAGAGAGAGAGAGAGAGAGAGAGAGAGAGAGAGAGAGGCAAAGCGAAACATTTCTTCTGAAATAAAGTTCATGGTAAAAGTTTTCCTTTCCAGAGAGATGTCAACTCAGGCTGGATGTTACATTTTTAGATTAATGCATTTTTGTCATAAACTATTCCATAACTTGTGCAGTGGGTGTGCTCCAGAATTACTGATTGTCTATCATATGAATAAAACCTAGTAAAATGTCACAAGTAGACTGGCATTGAAAGTTTGTCACTGCATAATATTCTGGAAATGAAAACTCAATACAGTAAAACTCTTATTAACATATCCTTGTAGGGTGGTACACTAGTGGGGGCAGACTTTAACTCTGGATGTGGGACCCAGAAAATGAGGACCTTGATTATATTAATTATACCTTAAATCAATAACTTTAGTATACCACCTAAATTGTACAAACATTATACAGATTTTTGTTTATCTAAAGTGAGAATGGGATAAGAGGAAACTAATTTTTTGGTTGTGAAAGTGTATGCAAAATTGACTTTTTATGAAATCTGGGTTCACTGTCGAAAGAATCTATTTACATTATTTGTATATATACTCAAACTAAACTTCTACGCAAAGCGTTGCTAATAAGAAAATAGAGTATGAAGAAATAAAAAATTCCAAATAAATGTTGCTGGAAGAATATTTCATACTCTAAAAAATTCCTCTTCTAAAACTAATAAAAATTAATAACTTCAGTGTTTAATTTTTTTCTGCATAATGCAGTAATAATAACAACTAACCGCCACTCGAACATGCTTTAGGGGCCTAAATCATCCAAGTATGAGGTATGCTGAACTATTAATAAACTGCTTTGAATTACTGTAGTAAATTTAATCTATTCTTTCTTTACACTTTGGCATTACTCCACAATATTACCTATAATAATAAATTTTACAATAGACATACAACTTTCATGATGTTATCAATGAAACTAACCCATGATAAACCTAGTTCTAGTGTAGCCCTGAACCATTTCATCAGTTCTTTCTTTCTCCCCTAAGTAAACTCATGTACACTGATAAGATGAAAAATTGCTAGATTGGTAAAAATATGTTAAAAGAAGCTTGAAATTTATCTTATATTTTCCTACTTATGAACAATATTAACAGAGATTATACCTCATAACTTGGGTGACATTTGGTGATAATGTCACTTACAAGAAAAAACACAGTATAAGATTAATTCCTATCATTTCACACTAACTTCAGTCATATAATATATATATATATATATATATATATATATATATATATATATATATATATATATAATTATATATATATATATATATATATATATATATATATATATATATATATATATATATATATATATATATATATATATATATATATATATATATATATATATATATATGTATGACTGAAATTGTTGTGTGAAATGATAGGAGTCAATCTTATACCGTGTTTTTCTTGTAACTAACATTATTACCAAATTTCACCCAAGTTATGAGGTATAATCTATTATTATTGTTCATAAATGGGAAAACATAAGATAAATTTCAAGCTTCTTTCAACATATTTTTACCAACCCAGCATTTTTTCATCTCATCACTGTACATGTGTTTACTGTAGGTGAGAAAGAAAGAACTAATGAAATGGTTCTGGGCTACACTAGAACTAGGTTGATCATAGGTTGGTTTCATTGATGACATAAAAGTTGTATGTTTATTGTAAGATTTATTATAGGTAATACTGTGGAGTAATGCCAGTGTAAAGAAAGAATAGATTAAACTTACTACAGTAATTCAAAGCAGTTTATTAATAGTTCAGCATACCTCATTTTATATATATAAAAGTGTGTGTGTGTGTGTGTGTGTGTGTGTGTGTGTGTGTGTGTGTGTGTGTGTGTGTGTGTGTGTGTGTGTGTGTGTGTGGAATAGGTCCGAGAGTAATATAAGAGGTAAGTATAAACAAAAAATTTCTGTACTGTTGACTGAGTGAAAGTAAGTCAGCTTGGTGATTAACAGTGTTTTATTCATTCATAATAAACTGCCTATAATAAATTAATCATTTCTGAAATTTATTTTGTTTCACAATAAAGGGGATGAGAATGCCCATTAATCATGAAAAATTATTTTGTTAATAAATGTAATCTTAAAAAATTCTTAATTTTCAAAGCTGCTCAAGTATAAGTCATTCAATCACTCGCTCGCATACTGGGTTGCACATAAAAGTACTTCCACAACTAAATATGACATTTTTGACAGCATTTTCACTGATAGTTTGAGGAAAAAATGTTTTGAGCATTCATACAGTTTTCAAGCATTTAGTAATGACAATGGCCTTTTATCCCTAGCACTGACACATCTTTTACAGTGTTAGAATTCCCCCAATGTATATGGCAGATTATCAGGTAAATTCTTTTTTTAAAAATTGGTCATGCAATATTTTCCACAGAGCAGAGACATGGTTCCCATACCTACATCAGTTTCCTATCCCATCCTATTAGCTTATGCAAACCATGCAGTTCAATGCCACCCATACAAGCTTATTTGTGCATGTGTCACATTGAGTAGATTAGCAAAATGCATTCCCTACAACTCATAAACTTAGAAAAAGGTAGATGATCTGGCCTTATAAATATTTCAAACACATATGGAAAAGTTAATTCCCGATGAACAATTTTGAAAATGTTTTTACTGTACCTGTATACTTTTTGTTTCTTCATCTATTATAACAAATGTCTTACACCTGTCAGACTAAAACTTAGCCAAATCATTGTAAATATACAATTAAATCCTACAATATTAACAGATATTTTATCAAGTCACTGAAGAAACTTTTATTTTATTTTAATTTACGGTAAACATCTCATCCACTTAAAATATCCTTAATTGCTACTTCATCTATCACACCAGTACAAAGTATTGTTTAACCTCACCTCTTTACATAATTTCAGTAACCTTTCAATTCTCTAGTTATGTTTCGGGTAGTGGTTTATACAATATATCTGTATATACTGTAGTCCGAATTTGGTTCTCTGGATGACTATGTGTTTCAATTATTCTGAATGAGATACTGTATATCAGCAAGCAAATCACATCAGTCTCAGGGACAGTTTTAATCTAATAATTCATGACAGTTCCCTCAAAAGTAGTGCTTTCTACTCAGCACTGTTTTTCACCTTGAAAGTGCAATGGCTGAAATTCTAAACAGTACTCTGTTTCCCCATCATGAATTTCTGTCTTCATATCTCTAGTTTTCCTGTCATAGGCTTGAAATTGTCAGTGTCAGTGGTTTATACAAACTGTAATTAAGATTATAAATTTTTTTAATAATGAAATACTGTATCAACCATTTCCACAAATAAGAGTAACCTATTACATATTGGAATGGAGAAATACTGACAACAAGCCTATTCTCATGATTCTCTCCAACAATTTTCCCTTAGTTAAGTACTGTATAACCATAGATGAACCAGATCATGACGGTAAATGCTCAATTCTTATACAGAATTTCCACAACAGCTTTTCTAAGTTATTGGTTTTAATATAAAAATGTCTATTAAAACTTTTCTTAAATGAAACCAAGACTTTGAATTACCAACGCATGACTTGACACATGGTTGATGTTTCTCTATCAAAAGAGTTATGCCCTGTATATCTCTAACATATAACCTTAATATTATTAAAAACTCAGGGTATACCATGAAGATTATCATACAGATATATTTCTATAAAAAGCAGTTTAACAAAAGGGTAAAACAGACAAATGACCATAACAGATGACTGCATAAGTGTGTGTATAGAGAAGAGAATCAGCCAACAGAACAAAAGATGAAGAATCCATATTATAAAAGGTCTGGTCAGATTTTATAAATGAAACCATTAACATGGAAATATTACTTGGGGAGAGAGTAATAAATATTTTTAGTGCCTCAATGACCATATACCAAATGAATAAAGTATTTTCTCAAAGTTCAATATCTCTCATATTAACACCTAGTTTAACCAGACCATTCTAGCAACATTCACCAAGACTTTTCAGATTCTTCATACATAATAAAGGTAAGCCAATATACCTTCAAGCTTATAGTATGATGTCCAACTGAGCCATAACAGCAAAGCAAAATGTCATAGTGGACTCTGAAGATGGAGGGTGACGTCCTTTGAAAAGGAAGGTTTCTTCCCAAATACGATTCAAAATAAAATTTATTGCAATTCAAATTTCTGAATATTACACTCAGCAGACATATATAGTATCTTTTATTTAACTTTTGAAATAGATATGACATGAAATCCTTGGAGTTAGTTAGTTAGTTATAAATGATTTGTTTAACCAGACCTCTGAACTCTGGTGTTAATACTCATAATATTCTTTCATAATTTTTAAATAATACCTCAATATTACTGATGACATTAGGTAGTCTAACCTCAGCACTAAAGTAAAATATTTATTTTAACTGGGCAATATCTACTAAATGACTATGTATAGGTCCAAAAGACCAGTATTAATATTTTAACATATAACAAAGACAAATGAAGACATTTCACAGAGATTTACTATCACATACTGCATGAGTTATGACAATAAATAAATTTATCACTTCAACAATAACTATGTGTTTCTGATATTATGAATACAATGTGCTAATTCAAATTGCAGACACAAACAACAAACATTATCAAATGAATTTTAATCAATGCTTCTGTACTAAGGTGGCATAAAAGCCCTTTAGTAGCCAGTGGAGCTACAAATACATAGAGGCAATTTCCAGCAAATTATTATTATTATTCCAAGCAAAAGTTTACCACAAAAAATAAATGGGCAATGGTCCCTATTTCTGAAGAACTACCACATGAATTGGATTTTGTATACCTTATCGGAAGAAAAGCATTATCTCTTGACTCATAACTGTTTACAAATATTTCAGTCAGAAAAACGACCCAGAATATTTCATATTTACTTATACAAAAAATAAGAAATTATGTAAACTTACAACCTTGTGAAAAAAAACCATGGAAATACCTTTGCTTCTAAGATCAAAGTTTTCTGTATTAGTTTAACAAGCCACCAAAACAGAGGTCTGCTGGTATATCATATTTTTGGAGCAGAATCTCTAATCAGCTGTATGGCATCATGTAACTTGCATACTTATAAGAGTTCACATGATACATGCAATCTTATTAATCAGGTCTGAATATGACTGTGGGGTCAAAATATTTTTGCACAAATATTACAACTTGAACAGAGATGGTCATAAGTCTAAACTCTTGAGGATTTTCCTAACAATGCCTAACAAATGCAAAGCACTGTCATCTTTTGAAACTGAGAAATTATTAACAGTACCAACCAGCTTCTAAAACACTACCATTCTCCCATTTCATAATTATTACTTGATAGTTTATTCAGAATACTGTATAAAAACGCTCAGCTTCCATGGCAAAGGCCCATGGTCTAAATCATTTTCCAGGCCATGGTTCATGCCCAACTGACGGATAAACTTAGTTTCATTGTGCAAAACTTTTTTTGTATAATTTTTATTCTTATTTTGTACTAAAAAACTTAATGGTCACTAAAGGGTTTTCAATTTACATGTAATTAAAGGTCCTTTCGAATCCATTCAGTTATGACAAGTGACAATGCTTTCTAAATAGGTACAACCTAATGTAGCTCATTCTTCAACAAACATTGAAAACTGAATCTAGCTAATCATTACAGTCCTCACAAGATTTTATATTCCCAAGGAAATTAAAAATTTAAACAATAGCTATAAAAAGATCTTGTTAACAAGCAACATAAAAGAGGTTAGAATACTGACATGACACCAAGCAATCAGACAGAACACCAGTATGAATAAAGTTAAAAATCAGATGAAGACAGAAGAGGTTTACCTCAATCATAGTGGAATGCTGCACACCTTGAACCACATAATTTACTCAGTATAAAAACATTAATCAGTAAGTCAAAGGAATATTTTAGTGAATAAAAGGTTGTGGACTGCACTTTCCTTGCCCCTGAGACTGATTTGGCGTTAGTGTCTTTTCTTGCGATAATAAGACTGAAACATGTATGTCTTCTACAAACCTATGAAATGTGAGTAAATTAAAAAAAACCCTTTGACTGAAAAACAAATAACTGGTATTAACTGTAAATAACATAATTCCATTTCAAAAGTATCAAAACCTAATGTTAATGTATATGAAATATCTTATAAAACAAAGTACAACAAAGATCATACCTTAATGAGGATATTTCCAAGTGTTTCTGAGATATTACATCAAGTCATTTAAATGCAACTGAAGACATTGAATATATAGCACTTCACTTACAAAGAAACAGCATGCATACAAATATTTAAGGGTGTAAGTCAACCACTAGATCAAAAGAAGTGCTGTACACATACTATCACTTGCAAAGAAAATTGACCATTAAAATGTATTTACACATACCACTAAACAAGACTGCTATCACTAGAAGCAAAAAAATTACTTAAAATGTAATACAATACATTGTAGGGCATAAAATACAGTAACGATAATCACAAATGCTTACAAATGGAAAGAATACCTCACAAACACTTACAAATGGAAACAATAAGATTAAACTAAACAACTAATCCAGATTTCACCTGGATGAATCTTCCTAATACTTCAACATAAAAGACAGTGTTTCCCACAATTAGAAACCTATGTACAATTTGTTCTAAACATAAAACACTTCACTCCCTAAAAACACCCACACTCGGAAACCTCCACATTCACTAAGTTTCCACAACAAAAATTCATTTAGCATCTAAGGCTACCCTCTAGAAACTTTTTTTTTATTAAAACTTTTTGAGCTTAAATTCTCATGCCTAAATTAAAATCCAATAATCATCACCTCAGGTTGTAGTCCACACACTACATGAGAAACTTTCACTTGAGTGGATACATGAAAAGGGAAAAGACATAATATTATGTCCCTGACTGAAGCATGGTTAATAACACAATATCCTCTATGGGTAGATATTTGATTAAGAAAACCTGCAAGTCTCAGTGGCCTAAAGGCAAACTGTTAGAGAAACACATTAGTGCAGGAAAAACTGCGAAGCATGATGCATACTTTACAGGAAACTCCAGGGACCCATACTGTTTACCATGTAGAACAGTATTATAATCACCATTTCATCTTTTTATTGAAATGTCTTCAGTATCAAAATATGAAAAGGTTAAATGAGTACTTGAAAACTGTTAAATAAATACAATATTGTATACCTATTTTATATAAATGCCCTTCCCCAACAAATCAGTACCTCTTTATCATTGTGTTAAATCCATTAAATATATCAAGAATCTGCATCACAACTGCTTAGACATATTTATTATTAGACATCTGACCATTTTCATACATTAAAAGACAAATGAAATATTGAAACTTATATGCAATGTTATTTTAAGTTGATTCAACAAATTTCAAGGCTCAAGTATCCAAGCAATCACATAAAGCAAGCAAAAGTTAAAGAAAAAGATGAAATTACATCTACTGAACCCTGTAGCATGTCCACAGGACATATCTTCCTCTTTGTTTTAAACCAGAGTAAATGAGAAATGCATTGCGACACCATTATCAAATCTTAGAGCAGATGCTTTATTATGAATTTTAGTTCTACCATTTCCTCAGTATCTTTTATCCTAAAAGAAAATATACCAGTTTCTTGTGGAATGACCTTTGCCATATCCTACACATCTTTATGTAGCATTTCCTTGTTTCCTTGGATTGTTCAACTCTATACAGTGAGTATAAAAGGTGCAATAAGAACAGAAGCGTTATACACTCTTGACCATTTCTAAGAAAGTATCAAACCTACAAATCTGCTCGATACTGTTTTGGGTCATATGGTATATTTTTAATATTTTTCTTTAAAAGAAAAAGAAAAGGGAAGTGACCTACATAAATGGTAAATGATCCCCCTTCCCTCTTCATTTAAGAAGCTGCCCCCTTCCACATAGACACTGGCAATGGTTTAAGTAGTTGCCACTCCCACACAGATATGACATCCAAGGAATGTTTCCAACTAACACACAATGCTAAGAAAAAATTTTACCAACTGAGAAGCATGTCACAAAGATCAACAGGACAAAACAATTTCAAGAACAATTAGTCTGAAAATAAGTCACATTACTGAGACCCCACTACAAAAAAACTGCTCTACAAATTCAAGCTCTCCCATTTTCTTTAACAAAACAGAACCTAAAATAATCCTACTTAAATTCTGTGGATCCTTAGGATGAAAGTTAAGTTTTTTCCCTTGTTCCACATCACTGCACATTCTCTCATGATAATAATAATAATAATAAGTGAATATCCATCTAATTGCCCAAAACAACTAGTAAACTTATCCATGCATGAGAATACAGTATTTAACAGTTAAAAGACTATTACTCCTGAATACAAAATTTGAAATCTTCGGAGAAATTCTACAGAACTCTGCCTTAATTGTCCCGTGTTCTTTTCACATTACAGTTTTTTTTTTAAATCATATCAGATCAGTCTCTAATAATATCAGCTCAGTGCACATTTGAACATTACTGAATAGCATAAACAGCATCATTTCCAGAGTTACCATACCCAAAAATATATTACACTGGAAATTAAACATCGCAGGAGATACCTTGAGGCTTTGGAGTGACATATAATTGGAAACTGATGACAGGTGGAACATTATGGAAATTTTGTTTGAAATTATATCTAGAGATCCTATAATTTTTGGCATTTTAATAAGCTGTGATCTTGAAAGTAAGTAGATAATACAATCATCTGTATTAAAAATCTGGAACACATGGTGTAACTTCCTGCCAAATTTCATTAAAGAAAAAAGAATACAGTAATTCAAATGCAAGGCTACAGTTCACCATACTTTGGTAACAATATTAACAATTATACTGAATAACATAAGTGGAAAGAACTGCAGTAACATAATTTGCATTTTGGACCCCTTACCTCCATTAGTCTTACTGTATTGATAATCTCAAAGTTCCACTTTCAAAAAGACTGATGTTTAAGTCTAAATTCTGAAGAATAAGAATGCTGTTTATGACAATTTAATTTTATTAATGTTGCCATAATAAAACTTACTGAATATGATGCGCTGGCATGATACAGAGACCACCAAAGAATGTAACATCCAAAAATTCTCTGGAAGATGAAAAACTGGATACCTCCAACTCTATTCAGAACAGAACACTAAGCAATCTATAAGGGGAGCATAAGAGCCAGTCATTGATGTTTATATCAAATTAATGAAAACCTGACAAAGGAAGAGATAAGACCAGAAGAGTAGGAAAAGAGCCTTACAATAATGGTGTACAAAGCAAAAGGCATGATTGCTGCAATGTACAATATACAAAAAATAAAAGTGCTAGAGCATGCTAAGAAAATACTTGAGAAGCTGTTGGAAGAATGGCTGAAAAAAGTTCAGAAGCCTGTCGGAAGAATGGCTGAAAAAAGTTCAATCTCATAATTATCCATTTTAAGATCATGTCAGAGGTCAACAGCACTTAGGATCTTGAGAAGGTATTTGACAGTACCAAGCTAAAGATTTACAGCAAAGACAGTAATAAATATCAAGAACGTGAGATAAATGTTAGTGTCCATGAAGGATAAGCCCTCAGCCCATTGCTATTTCTCAATAATGGAAGAAGCTACACAAAAGTACAGAGTAGGATGCCACTCAGAGCTGGCATATGCAATAGCCTAGTGTTCATAACAAAATCTGATGGAGCTGTGGAAAATGTGGCAGAGAGGAATACAGAGTTGAAAATTACCATAGGCAAACCCTCAAGTGACTGAAAAAGTCAAGGCAAAAGTATAGTTAAGAAAGTGGCCAAAGGGATGGTGTTACATGAGATTCCAAGTCTAATTAAGATTCATGACCACAGTGAGGTTGATATATTGCATTTGCAAGTGAGGGTATGGCAGACGTATGTATTATACAGCTACTAGAAAACAGACTTGATATCTCTGAATGAGATGGTTTACAACTGTGATGAGAAAGAATAAGGAACAGTTAATCTCAAAGGCAGTAGATATAGAGTAGATATGCAAGTACAACATGAGACCTGCAGGAATGTCCAGGATATTAAGGGCAGAACTACATCTGATGTGAGTTCAGGCAAAGTGCACAGGAGAGATGAAACTGAAGATAACAAATTTCATGTCAAACCCCACAAAGGGAAACTCTGACCTAAGAAAGTTTAATATGATCAATATAAATGAGCTTGTATTTCACTTTCCACTTGTCTCATTCCCTTTGCATAGACAAATTATTCAGCAGTTACCTTATAAGCATATCACTTATGTATAGGGCAATTCCAGAATAATTCATGTTCACTGAAAAAGGAATAGCAAAATTAATACCGAAAGTTGAATATAGATTCAGTTCTGTTGATCAAGACATCACGTTCAATGAAACTTCTTTAGAACATGGTCTCCTTCCCAAAAATATTGAATACTGCCTTGAAATGTCTATAAATTGTGTCAAATTTTAAAATACTTCTTCCCAAATAGTATAATACATTAACAGACCATTTCCCATTAAATTTCACTTAAAACTGAGAATCATATTACTATACTCTAGTGCAATATTTCAAATACATTTTCCTGCTTTTTTTTTTTTTCAAAATTATTGGTGAGCATGAGTTCTTGGGAAGACATCTCTCAAGAATGAGTACCTTACACAATGAAAACTTGTCCTTATACCTCTGGCTATTCTAAATTCCATGAAATGATACTATGTATAATAGTAACCATTCACTTTACTCCAGAAGCAGCCTGTGACATTCAGGGCACACGTGTCATTTAAATGGAATGGGTGCATATCCACTTAAAGATAATGCTTTCTGCATATCTGCTTATTTTATGCTTTCAGCAATAATAAAAAAACATTTACAAAAAAGTTTTGTTACTCGTTACCTACCAAACATACATTTAAAACTTCATGCAATACCTCAGAAACATGTATGATACAAAAGAACTGTGAAAAGAGCTGCTCATTATTATAAAATTACAGTCACTGCTTCAGTTATATCTTAAAACCTTGTTTTACAACAATTCAACATTTCCTAAACAACACAATAAAATCTATTGTGAATAAAAATTGAAAACATTATCTCTGAAAACCTGACCAATTGGTCGCTTAAGTGCTATTTCTTAAAACATCAACAGCAGGCCCCAAGAAGGAGCACTTGATAACTTGAGGCAAGTTTTGTACTTGTTGGTTTGCATCCCAAGCAGAGAGGGATGAGAAATCCAATTATGTGTGTGCACTTTCTCTCTCTCACCCTCTTACTCTTACTTTCTTACCTGCTACATTCTGGCTTCCACCTTCTCCTCCATGACATTTCTACCTCTTTTTCATAAACTTTCTCTCTATGTATGAATTCCTATCTCTTAATCCAGGTTAACCATTCTCTCTCTCTCTCTCTCTCTCTCTCTCTCTCTCTCTCTCTCTCTCTCTCTCTCTCTCTCTCTCTCTCTCTCTCTCTCTCTCATAATATGCATTTCATCAATCTAACTATCTTAGGCTTACTTTTTAAAATGAAATGTGATTTTTTTATAATTGTATAGTTGTAGTGTATATTCAACTTAAGCATAGGACATTATTACCAATTATATGTGATAGCAATTTTCTGCATCAATCATAACAAAGATAATAAACACTGTTTCACAAGACAACTAACACAATACAGTCTACTGGCAATTATGTGGCTTGAAGCCTCCTTGGACTTACATCGTGGTACAACAGAAATCTGGCAAGCCTTTTCAGAATTCCATCTAAAAAGCCAATACCTATGACAATATCAAACAAAATTTCTTCAAAACTGGAATTCAGACACGAACATGGCTGTCACTAATATCCCACCAGGTATACTGAATTTAACAGCTGCTATGACACTAGTTTCCATTCCTTTATTCACTTGTTACCCAAGGCTTCAGCTTTTGTAAAGTTTGCCTCTATGTTGTGACAAAGTAAGCTGCCTGTTCATGAAAATTGGTGTGATCTGAATCATAAACAAGGCCGAAATTGATCTGCATTCATAAAACAACAACAGAATGAGGTAGGAACTTCCTATAAACAAAGTTGAAGGATGACAGCAGAAAATTAAAATATTTGCAAACCAATGCCCTGCTGGAGCATGAGACCCTAATGACTTCAACTGTTCCAAAATTACTTGTAAACAGAGTATAATTAAAGTAAAATGTAACCAGTCTAAGAGTAAAAACAAATCTGGAATCCAAATCAGAATTAAAATAATAAAAATTTTTTATTTGCATAAAGATCACAAAGCAGAACCATTTTAAAAAAGGATATGTCTCTCATAAAAAGGCATATAAATTGGTAAATAAATAAAATACTTTATAAATACTAATATGCGTAAATATAAAAATAGCTCTCTATACGAAAAACAAAAAAGAAACTTACCCTATTGCACTTGGCATATGCAAAACAAGAAATGCATGGCCAGGTTTATCAATGAAACCTAATAAAATTTAAGAAATTCTTGGGCAAGAGTAAGATGAATCACTTCAAGTTCTAGTTAATGGGCCATAAAAGCATAGGAGGGAGGCTTAAAATTTTTTCAGGTGGGCTGTTTCCGACTTCAAAGCCATGGTCTGTTCATACCCTGATAGGAGCCAGGTCTGAGACCCAGTGATGGTGGGTAGCCTGAGGAATAACCAGCTGCACTCATCAGCCCTTGCTGAATCATCATGGATTGATGTGCTGCTAACTGTGGGTGGGCACCTGCAGATCTCAATATCAACTCCTCCTGAGCCTGTCTTTGCTGCAGATACTGCTGATACAACTGAGAAGTATGATCTACCAGTCCACTTGCTAATGCGCCACGGCTTCCTTGATTCATCAACGCTAAAGAATCTCTCCCAGAGTAAGAGGCTAAACTTGCAGCATTTAAATGGCTAAGTGTCTGAGCTTGACTGGATGCTATTGAGTTAAGACTTGGAATCTGAAGAGATGGATGAGATTGTGAAATAGGATCTCTTGGATCACGTGATAAGGATGGGAAAGTACCTTGACTGAGCCCCGACAGGCTCTGATGAGATTGTTGATGAGCAGGTGTTGGTGTTCGAGGTGCACCTGGAAGACCCAAGGCTGCACTCAAACCAGGAGACTGAGGCAAAAATGGAGATGAGGATCCTGACAGAGGGCGTGGTAAAGAGCCAGGAGTAAGTGCTCCTTCCCCACGCCCAAAGAGTGGAGATGACTGGCCAGTCATCATATTAGCATAAGAACGGCCTATGCCAATTTCAACACTATTGCCAGATGGAGTTGAAGAACCCCCAGCAGTATTACTGGAACTGGAAGTTGAACGCCCAGTAGAGACCGGAACACTGGAAGAGCTACCCCCTCCAGAAGAGCCACTACTGCTTGGACCATTGCCAACTTGGGTTTGGCTTCCTCCAACAGATCCACGTTGTAATAGCTCATGAGAGAATAAGTTTGCTTGCCCAGTGCGGCTAGCTAAAGATGCTAAAGCAGCACGGTCTAGTTGTGCAGCTCGATCAAGCTGTGCTAAGCGTTCTTGAGTTAAACGCTCTGTTGGCAGGGATCCCATTTTCTGTAGAGATGCAATGACTGAAGTGGTAGCTAATGTAGACCCTAAACTTGTTACCAAGCTTGAAACCATGCTAGATGGTAAGCTTGATGCCAAACTAGAGGTCAAGCTGGTTGTGAGACTTGAACTCCACATGCTCTTCTGTTGTAGATATACATGAGACTTGTCAGATGCATGTGCAGGTGGTAAATCTCGACTAGAAGGTCTGGAACCCTCAGATGGTTTTTGATGGGCAACAGGAGGTTGGGGTCCACTATGTGCCTGAGACTGTGATGGTTGTGACTGCTTTGATAACTGCTGAGGGGATCCTAATCCTGGTTGAGTTTGCATATGTGGACTTGTTATTTGCTGATGATAATTTGGCTGCATAGATCTATCTTGTAACCTTGGCTCAACTTCACCATGTCTGGCAAGATCAGCTGCTTGTACACGACCAGATAAATTTGATTGATGTATATCACTTAAATCATTAACAGGATCTATGCCAGTGCGTTCCATATCCATGACCTGACTTTGTACTGGGTTTTGCCCTGACGTTACACCAAACAAGGATGGAGGCATTGATTTTGTTATGCCACTTGCATCAGGACTAGGGAATGTAGCGACTGAGCTATGCTGTGATTCTACTAGAGGCTTTGAAGAATCTTTTTCAGCACCCACTCGTCCAGACTCTGTATCAGAAATCCGTGAGACTATCTGGGATAAATTTGCCAAATTGGCAGGTAAAGCAGAAGCAGGCAGACCAGGCGTCGAGAGAGCTGCAGGCAAACTTGAAGAATGAGGTGAAAAAGGGACTGTGATATTAGGTGGAGCTGTGCTGTGACTACTTACACTATCATCTACTTGCTTTTGTCCAGTCCAAGGAGAGGCAGTCACACTTCCTCCAACTGCTAAAGAGGTCACCACATTTGGACTAGTCTGGAAATCTTGATTAATGCGATCAATAGCTGCTCTCTTTTTCAGAGGTTGCATTTCAGTTTTGCTTGGCAAATCAGGAGTTGGAGGTGTCATAGCCCCCTGTCCTGGAGAAGATAGACTACCAGGTAGGGAAGATGGCTGCCCAGCTGGTGATAATGACGTTGGCTGCTTTTTGCTACCTTCATGTGTGTTGTAATAACCTGACGGTTTTTTCGGTGGCTGAGTGGATTGTACCGAGCCAGTGTTTTTGTACTGGTCAGTAAGTGGTTTGGTCGGATCGTAATAGTAACTATATGGCTTGGGTTTATCGGCAGGTTCAACACTGATAGAGGCCGGGGACGGCTTATCTGTAGGGGTGGCTGGTGCTGAAGCAGAATAATAGTTGGGAGTTTTTGCTTTGTCAATGTTAGAATCTGACGAACTGTAAAAACTAGTATACCCAGCAGGTGATTTTTGCTTTTTGTTAGCTTCACTCTTGCTTGAATAAAATGAACTCATATATGGCACAGTTGGGCTATAAACAGGCGATTCAGTTGGCTTTTGCTCTGTAACTTTCTTCTCTGCCTTATCCCCTGCAGTTTTATCAGTCATATCTTGATAAAAACCAACTTTAATAGCGCCATTGGCTTGGTACTTTCCTTTTTCTGGATCATATGATGGGAAAGGTTTAGAGAGAGCTGACTCATAACGTGGAGAATAAGCTGGAACACTAGGAGATTTCTCGGGCACTGGTGAAAACTGTTTTGAACCAAATCCTGGAGTATGAGGAGACCTAGTCATTGGAGAACGTTCTCCTTCAGACGAGAAAGCAGCAGGAGACCGATCTGAGTCAAAGCTGTGGTTGAGTGGAGAGCGATCAGATACCCCAGATGATGACACAGATGCTTTTCGCTGACGTTCTACTTCTAGTTTCTTGGCTTCTTCTCTAGCCCGATCTAATTCTTCTTCTTCAAATTTATATGGATCTTCCTCCTCATCAGGCTGCCAAAACAGAAAATGAAAAATACAATGATGCAAATTTACATTAATGAGAAAACTTTATAGATAAAAATATTCACAATGAGCAGAGGATATGATAAATTTTACAAAACATATTCTAGCACAAGGAACACTCAGGCATAATATTCACTAGATTAAGATTATCTTATCAGAATAATCACCCATATAGTAATAGTTCATCACTGTGAGGATCTGAATAACTGACACTGCATGTTTTATGATAAAAAATTATTGTGCTAGATTTAAGTGGGACAAACTTTCTCTATTAACTTTTATGAAAAAAAAATATCTACAAACCTCATAACAATATGGGCAAAATTTACAGAATGTACAGCAAGTGTCCTAGCCATGCTGTTAATATTACTGTCATGAAAGACCATCATTTGCTCCTTTTCTTTATTCTCTTTTATCATATTTCCCCATTCCCTTTTTCACTGTCATAAGCTGCCTAAAGCCTCCCTTTGTCTATCTCAATAGCCACTCAGTCCTAACATAAGTTCAAAGACTAAAATATACTCTAGAACTTTTGGAAACAGTGAGATGAAGCTTTCCATGAGTTACTCCCTGGTGATCCAATCCTAATGGCACAAAGCACACTAATTCCACCCCTCATGCTGGCTCCTAAGACTTAAATAAGTATAAGTATTTTCTAAGTTTGAATCTCATTACAGGTATCCCTAATATTCAGAGTACTGGCTTATCTCATTCTACTTTCTAATTAGCAGAGACTAGCATTTTAATGAGAAACTGAAAATCAGCCACAGACCTGCAATGTTCTACACAACCTCAGTTGTACGGCTTCTCTTGGCGACTGGCTGAAGGCCAAATAAATACCTTCCACATTTTACTCTCACTCAAGACAAGATTTTAAAAACTGATGTACTATATTCATTATCATTTTTATATTTTATTATCATATTGGTTATCTTTCTCACTTTCCTGATCTTGAGAAGCCTCTAACTGTGATCACTGCTACTGTTCCTTACAAAATAAAAATAATGATCTGACCAGCTTGAAAGTCTGAAGACATCAGACTGCCTAGTTAATAATTTGTTAATTTGGTTTTAGACTGAAAGTTACTGACTTCACGTTATTTGACCTTTGCAAGTGAATTGAACCTCAAAGTTAGAACCTAGATTTGAGAATCTGTGAAATACATATTGAGATTTGAAACTGGTTTTTGCTGAACAAAGGATGACGTGAATTCACCACAAACAAAACACTTTTCCATACATGTCTTCTTGGTTAACAAGGCAAAATTACATAATTAACTTTCAAAATTCTCTGTTTGTGTCTTACATTTCAAGAATCCCATTATCAAAAAGCATTGTTAATTGTAGGCTTTGAGGAGGATCTTGTAAACTATATACTGTATTCAGTAAAGAATTTAACAATACAAGTAAGAATAATACAATATAATAAAAAAGTATCACATGCACTGAATTTGAGTATATATGTGCAATTGTCAGTTTAATTTTTAATAATGTAGCTACTATTATGTACTGCATACTGATATGTATACATTAAAAACCTAATGCACATTTCATCATAATTTTTCTTTGCCTGTAACTGTGTGCAAGGCTCATTAACAATATGTTACAGCAATATTTTTATCTGCTGTCACATATGATCTGCCTACAGAGACCACAATCTACATGTATTCAACAGATGAACTGAAAATTTATACATAAAAATTTAATGCTTTTCACTGTATAAAATCAGCTAACAAATGTACATACAGGACTTTTTTTATTATTATTTATTACGCCTGGATGTACTGCTGAATTTCTTACTGTATTCAATAGCTTGCAAGACCTTAGTAAAAACTGTTTAATATTGGTACATTACTAAATAGAATAGGAATTATTATTAATATTTAGGAAAAAGTGGCTGGATCAACAAAGCTCGGAACTTCTCACTTTACCTCCTTCCAACAAATGTAACATTCACAAGATACTGTAAATAGTTTGTATTATGCTCACCCTTTATGCCATAGATATTTCATTTTATAACATGCTTGACTTAAGAAAGCTATAAAATCTACAAATTATTAAACATATATAAAATGTAGGTCAGGGCTGCTGCAGACATGGAGGTAATAAGCTGAGTAACACTGTCCAAAAACTTTGATGGTATTGTTCAAAAGTTTAACATCAAGTTTTTCCTGTATATTGTATTACTGTAACATTCTATATTCTAATATTCAATATATATTTTTGTTGAAATAAACTAACAGGTGTTGAACTTTTGAATGATATCATCAAAGTTTCTAGACAATGTTACTTAGCTTATCACCTCCATGTCTGAGGTTGCCTAACCTATATTCTATATACTGTACGTTTAATAATTTGATTGTAGATATTTTGGGTTTTCTTATATGAGGAATGTTATGAAAGAAATATCTATTAAATGAGGGGTGGCCATTTTGATATGAAGTCCAGGCTCTTCACAAGGCAGATAAACACAGGTTAAATGTTCAAGTCAATGAGAAAAAGGTACAGAGTGGAGAATGATGGGTCAGTTACCCTAGAAACAAATACCTCACCTTCCGAGGTCATAGAGGCAAGTAACTCTTGCATTCGTTTCAGCTTCCACTGTCTAGTGTGCTTACTGGATTATTACATTAAGTAACAAATATGATTTCTATTTTTCCATACTCAGATGTACTGATAGGTAATGGTGCTAGTGTACAAACACAAACCATTTTAAATCAATCACACAACCAAAACCAGCATACTGAACAAGATAAACTGCACACTAATTCTGTATGAAATAATTCACTATCCCCTAAATTGAAATCTATACGTTACTGGAGTACACAAAATTATTATAACCTGCCAAGTCCACAATGAACAAAAAATTACACTGAACAGTACCTTCATCTTTTTCCAAATGGGTTCGTCTTCTAGCTTTTCATCTAGTTTCTCATACCAGGGTGTTTCAGGAGGCTTTTCTGGAGATATTGGAGCCTCAGGATACACTGGTGGTTCTGGACTCGGAGGTGGTCGAGGTGAGGGTGGTGGTTCATCCAAAGCATTTGGTTCATTTTCTTCAGGCTCAGTGACATCATCCACATTGATAATATCGTTGTCTTCTTCCACTTCCTTTGGACTGTCCGTTGCATCTTCTGGTATCTTTTTTATGCCAGCAGAGTTAAGCTTAGGAGTCCCAAAGGCTTTGAACCAGGCACTTAAATTGGGTGTGGCTCTTTCCTGTTTGATTTCCGGAGCCCTTGGAGTTGGTGGTGGTTCTTCAATAATCTTTTCTGTTACATCTTCCACTTCTGGAATCTCTTCTTTTTCCTCTTCTTCTCTCACAGAAGATGGCATTTCTTCCTTTTCTGGCACTTTTTCCCACCTATTTTCCCATGGGCTATCCCATTTCTCCTTAGGCTCCCATTTTTCTTCCTCATCAGCACTATTTGCTTCTCTTGACGACTTCATACCTGTGCCAATATCCCCTGAGAGTATAATACTACCTAAACTGAGCTTTGGACTGTCACCAACTTCGCTATTAGGTACCAGTCCAATACGTGATTCTTTGGCTTTAGCTATGAGCGTTGTTAACTTTGTATGTTCTTGCTTATTTATCTTTCCAAATGGATTAGTTTTTGCCTTTGGCTTCCCTTCTGTAGAACTTTTAGTTTCCTTTTTCACCATGCCTTCTTTCTTGGCTATGTCTTTAGATTTTATAATAGCGCCAGGTTTTATTCTTCCATCTTTTATATCCTTGAAAAGTTCTTTTGTATTATCAAGTGCATCCTTTTCTCCTTTGTCACTTTTCTCATTTTCAGGTTTTTTCTCTTTCTTCATTTTCTTTTTCTTGGGTTCATCGCCATCCTCAGTGCTAACATTTTTTCTCTTCTTTTTCTTGTGAACTTTTTTGTCCTTTTCCCTTGGTTCATCCATCATTAATTTTCTTCTATATTCAGCTTCTATCTTATAAGCAATAGCTTCAAACTCCTCAGCTGTTACTTTGTGTGACGGAGAATTACTGGCTGAAGAAAATTCACTAAAGCGAGGGACAGAAGGGTCATCTAGCATAGTAGTTATATCCTGAAAAGAAATAATTGGATTAACTAAAAATATTCAAAATAAAAAGAACATCTGCACACTAAAATATGCTCTAAATTTTCATAACCACTGTTTCTTCCTAAATCAATAACTATGGCTTCTACAATATCTATCAAAACTAGTGATAACAAAATAGGAAACTTTTGTCCCTTAATTCAGGTGATGTTTCCCAAATAAGATGTAATTCTTCTACATTAGCAAATCATATGCCTTATTTATAATAGTTAATGAGGTCATAATTTATCTATAAAAGAATCTGAGGATAGTGAGGTAAGCTATCCTGGTTTATGCTTGTTAAATCTGAAGCTAATTTGCCAAGCACTTTTTCTTTTATAAACAATGTTTATCTCATTTTGCTGCAGAGACTAGGAATTCCCTTACAATATTTTTTGCTTGCTAGGATAAGAGCAAAATAATTACTAGTCATATTGATGTAAGAACACTAAAATGTCAGTTCATAAATATAAAATATTAAGTAAAAGCAAATGCCACAGAGGAAAGAGAGAAACAACAGAGTGGGTGCTGGACCTTTCGACTACAATGGTCCTTTACTAGCAGTCTGTTAGTAAAGGACCATTATAGTTGAAAGGCCTAGTAACCACTCTGTTGTTTTACTCTCACTCCATTGTTTCACTCTTTCCTTCTCCTTTAATTATTCACTCATCACGATCCATATCTTCATGATTCAGTTATACATAAGATATTAAGTGTGTAATATTATATTTGAGGGTGGGCCTATACATGCAAATATATGACGTTAACTGTTGTTTGTGGCTTGCATTTGGTAGGGTCTCATAAGCTTGAAAAAAGATGATACTTAGCCTTTGCTGGGAGCTCCCATGTCCCATAACGGGTGTAGTGCATTTGGTGCTTGGGGGAGCGTTATCTGGTCCCCATTCATTCCTATATTCCTCCTCATACTAGAGGGGAGTATATGATGCTTCATATACTTGAGGACCAAAGGAGATATGTGCCTCTTCATTTCTATGGGCCAGCACACATCTCAAAGAGTTGTAGTGTGCCCAATGTAGTTTTTGCTGTGAGATATACATATCTCCTCTGGGCATGTGAATATCGCATTTTTTAAAAGTAAAATGCATTTTTCCTAACATACAAACCCGATGTCCTTTACTTATATGGGGAATACTTTCGGCGAAGCTGAACTGGCCACTAAAGACTTACAAGGAATGTGTTGGTATTACTACCAGCCGGGAAGTTGGTTGGTAACAGTGGGAAACCCACGGTACCAACCGCCTGGCTTCGCACATTCACTTTACTTTCTGGTCTAGGGCAGATTGTGGGGAGGCTGAGGTGGTTAACCTGAGTAAAGGACCTCGGGTTTGTATGTTAGGAAAAATGCATTTTACTTTTAAAAAATGCAATTTGTTCCTACACAAATACAAACCCTTGGTCCTTTACTTATATGGGGACTCAAGACTCGGTGGGAGGAATCTGAGTGGAGGTCTCTGAATGACTGGAAGTTCAACCGCACATTGTGTTCTCCTGGTGTACGAGCCAGGAGGACATGGCCACCAGACCGTGATCACCGTTATGAGAACTGTAGTGTCACGGACCAATCTACTAGACCACCCTTGCTGTGACGAGGTTACGGTAGGTAAGCGAACACACAGCGGGGTGAAAGCTAGAGAGAACCTTTCCCAGCCACATGAGAGGTGACTGAGAAATGTCGGGGACTAAGGACCAAAATGAAGAATGGGTTTGGTAGTTAGCCCAAAACCCCTTCCCCGCTTTGCAGGGGAAAGCGGGGAAATTACATCTAATGTGTACCTGAAAGGCAACAAAGATTAGGATACTCAAGGAATGAAACTCACCTGCGTCTGATGTCTGGTTCAGCTTGTATGGCCTAAACTCTCTACCCGAGGGTAAAAAGTTGGATGATAGGAGGGAAGAGAGAGCCAGTCACTCACCTTTCACGCCCAATCATGCACGTACAACAGACGAGACACAACTCTGTCCTGTACAGGAGCTGGGTAAGTCACACAACTTGCTGAGCAGCCACCACTGGCCCCAAGGAGAAGGTATCCAAGGACCGATGGGTAACGTCCCGTAGGTAAAAAGAGGTCAATGTGGTCTGGCGTGACCACACCCCCACCTTCAGTACCTGCTGAACCAACAGGTTCTTCTTGAATGCCAAAGAGGGCGCTTTCTTGATAACCCCACGAAGCCAGAAAGAGATCGTGTTCTTGGACACCTCCTTCTTAGGGGTTCCATTGCTAACGAAGAGTCGCAGACACTCAGGCCCTAGGCGCCGCATTCTCTTCAGATAGCGCCGTAGCACCCATACAAGACAGAGTAGCAACTCGACAGGGTCATTATCTATGAAGTCACTCAGGGATGGGATCGTGAAAGACTCAAACCGAACGTCAGGGACCGCTAGGTTTTGAGTCTTCGCCACGAACTCTGGGACAAATTCGAGCGTCACCGATAACCACCCCCTTAAGTGTTTAACTGCAAAGAAAAGTCCCTGTAATGCGCTAATCCTCTTCACCGATGCCAGGGTTAGCATGAAGATGGTCTTGAGAGTCAGGTCCCTGTCTGTGGCCTCTCGCAGTGGCTCGTATGGGGCACGAGTCAGGCTCCACAAAACAAGACACGTCCCACTCAGGGGGCCTGAGTTCCCTAGGGGGGCAAGACCGTTCAAAGCTTCTCATCAGCTAAGATATTTCCAGGGAGGACGAAATATCGATGCCTTTCAACTTCAGGACCAGGGCTAAAGCCGCCCTGTATCCTTTTACTGCTGAAAACGATACGAACTTCTCCCGACAAAGATAGACAAGGAACTCTGCTACCTGCTGAAGAGTGGCTCTGACCGGAGAGTAACCCCATCTACGACACCAACCACAAAAGACGGCCCACTTTCCCTGGTAAACCGCCACTGAAGACTTCCTGAGGTATCCTGCCATCTCTGTCGCTACTTGGCGAGAAAAGCCTCTCGCTCACAAGAGATGGTGGATAACCTCCAGGCGAGAAGAGACGGGGGGGCCACGGCCTGGTGGTACCGTTCTACATGGGGCTGACAAAGAAGGTTGTGCCAGAGGGGATGCTCTCTCGGAACCTCGGAGAGCAGAGCCAGCAGGTCTGGATACCAAGCGGCCTCCGGACGCTTGGGGGCCACCAGGATCATTCGAAGGTTCGTCGACACCAGAACTCGACTGAGAACTGGGAGAAAGAGACAGAAGTTAAGTATATCTTAGTTTAACCAGACCACTGAGCTGATTAACAGCTCTCCTAGGACTGGCCCGAAGGATTAGATTTATTTTTACGTGGCTAAGAACCAATTGGTTACCTAGCAACGGGACCTACAGCTTATTGTGGAATCCGAACCATATTATAGCGAGAAATTAATTTCTATCATCAGAAACAAATTCCTCTTGTTCTTCACTGGCCGCTTGGAGATTCGAACTCACGACCAACAGAGTGGTAGTTGAGAACGGAAGCCGCTCACCCAGCGAGGAACTGAGTAAGAGACAGAACGGGGGAAAAGCATACACTCCGAGGTTGTCCCACGAGTGTTGGAAGGTGCCTTCTGCAGCTGCCCACGGGTCTCGTACGACGGAAAAGGTTGGAAGCTTCCTGTCGTACCAGATGGCAAACAGGTCCACTACCGGACGCCCCCACAGGTCGCAGAGCCTGTCCGCTACACACTGATGAAGGGACCACTTGGACCCCACTACCTGATCCCGACGGCTGAGCGTGTCCACCAGGACATTCCTCTTGCCTGGAATGTACCTGGCTGACAGCTCCACAGAGTGGGCTACTGCCCATTGATGCACCTGCAGCGTCAACTCGTGGAGAGTGTGGGAGACAAGACCCCCTTGCTTGTCGACGTATGCCACTACGGTTGTGTTGTCGCTCATCAATGCCACCAAGTGTCCCATCAAACAGTCCTGGAAGCGCTGAAGCCCTAAGAACACTGCTTTCGTCTCCAGGACATTGATGTGCAGGCGCTGGTCATGCTGGTCCCACACACTTGAAATCAGCAACTCCAGGTGTGGACCCCAGCCCTCCCTCCATGCATCTGAAAAGAGAAGCATGTCCGGAGGGCGAGAGGACAGAGGTGTCCCTATGCAGAGGTTCCTGTCATCCACCCACCAGGCGAGATCAACTCTCACTTCCAGAGGGATGGGGACGAAAATCGACTGGAGCTCCCGAGACTGATCCCAGAAGTCCCTCAGTCTCCACTGGAGAGACCGAAGGCGGAGTCGACCGTGTGGAACGAGCTTCTCCAAGGACGACAGGTGGCCAATCACGACTTGCCACTGTTGAGCTGGCTGGTTCTGTTTCGCCAGGAACTGCCTCGCCACCTTCCTGAACGTGCCGATCTGAGCATGAGAAGGAAAGACTCTTGCTGCCGTGTTAATCAGCATGCCCAGATACTGAGTCCGGAAGTTGATCACGACGCCTAGTTCGTGGCACAACTCGAGGAGGCGATCTCTGTCCTGCAGCAACTGCAAGCAGGAGCTTGCCAGGATCAACCAATCGTCGAGATACCTCAGCAGACGTATCCCGCGCGAATGGGCACAAACTGAAACATGGACGAACACTCGTGAACACCTGCGGAGCGGTCAACAGTCCGAAACACATACGCGTCCATCAAATCGACCATCAGCATGAAGTTGCCCTCCCTGATGGCCGACAATACTGTTCGCACCGTCTCCATCTTGAACTATGTCTGGCGAATGAAACAATTCAGGGGAGAGAGGTCAATCACTGGCCTCCATCCGTCGGAAGCTTTCTCCATGAGAAAGATCCTACTGTAGAAGCCCGGGGACCGATCCTCGACGACTTCGATAGCACCCTTGCTCAACATAGTTTCGACCTCCTGAAGAAGGGCCTGTTTCTTCTGGGGGTCTTGGAGATAAGATGGGAACTGGACCAGAGTGTCGGTGAGGGGAGGCGGCGACTCGAAGGGTAGAGAATATCCCTCCTGGAGGACATCCACCACTCAGATCTCCGCTTTGTATCGCTGCCACATTGCTCAATGGCTCAATAGGCACCGCCCCACCAACGGCAGTATCTGAGGGGGCTCGCCATCCCTAGTGAGCCCCTCCCCTCTTCTTCTTCACCTTACCTTTCCTCCTTGGGGGGGACAGGTTGGCGAAAGGGACCTTGCGGTTCCTTCTGCGGAGGCAAAGAAGCAGAGGTCTGGACTTTACCCCGCGCGCCTGTCGAAGCACCAGACTTCTTCGGGGCTGGGGTACTAGCCTAGTTCGTCGACCGGGCCGCAAGATGAGAAGGATTGATTGATTAATTGTGGGTTATCTGGCATCACAGCTGCACAACACCTTTCGTTGCTGCCTGATGGACAAGACGGTCGCGTTCGTCGGCCTTCCTCTTGTCCACAGCAGCGTCCACCTCTCCCCTGGGGAAGAGGGAGGCGGAGTCCAGAATGGGTCCACTGCACAGAGAAACTGCAGCTTTAGCGCCCACTAATCTGTAGATCCGGGATAACACTGCATCCCTTCTCTTCAGTACCAGGTTTGCCGAGAGGTTTGCCGTCTGGTGGGTTATAAAGGAAATAGCCTTACCCCCCAACTGGCAAAGACTCCTGAAGGACAGGTCTTCGCTCTGAGCACCAGACAAAGACGCGATTCTCGACAATGCGAAGGCCCAAAGCTTTAGCATCCAGGAAGGTCTGAGCAGAGAGTAGGGAAACACGTCCGCATCAGACGAGGCCGGAAAGTAAAGCGAATGCGTGCAGCCAGGCAGTTTGTACCATGGGTTTCCCACTGTTACCAACCAACTTCCCGGCTGGTAGTAATACCAACACATGTCTTGTAAGTCTTTAGCAGCCAGTTCAGCTTCGCCGAAAGTATTCCCCATATAAGTAAAGGACCAAGGGTTTGTATTTGTGTAGGAACAATTATATATTACATTCACACATATCTCCTTTGGTCCTCAAGAAGCAATGCAGTTTTTCATTAACCCTTAAACGCCTGTTGGACGTTTTAAACGTCGTCCAAAATTGTCTGTCGAATGCCGAGTGGACGTTGCAAACGTCGACTGAAAATGCTTTTTTTAAATATTCGCGGAAAAATAATTGTAGGCCTAGTTTGCGGAAGATTTCAAATCCCGCGCCTCGGCGGATGCTGGGAGTTCACGGATCCAGCTGTTGTTTTGTTTCTGAGCGTCACCCAGACGCGCATGCGCGAATTTCCCCCATCTCGCATCAGAGAGCATCAGAGCAGCACCTTGCGGGAGCGATATTTTGACGCAGACGTGTTTTGTTGAACTTTTTGCAGTGTTAGCGTATTCGTGCTGCAACAGAACATTTGCAGAGATGTCACAAAGGCGTCAGGACCGTGAAAGGCGCATACTGCCTATCGGAAGTGAGCGTGTGAGGCGAGTTTTAGACTGGGATGCTGGAGAAGGACCCAGCATCCAAAGTGAATTTTAACATTCGGTCAACTTTGATTCGACCGAAATGATAAAAAACGCATCCGTAGCCATAATTATTACATTCGAGTAACAATCAATCATTTACCTTCATTTTGCAACAAACGGAAAGTCTCTAGCACAATATTTAGAATTTTGGTGAATTTTTAAAAAAAAATTTTTCCTCCGCTCCGCACGCGCGAACTCCTCTGAAAATCCTGTCATTTCTTGCGTCAGCTTGCCGTATTATTCGTTACATAAAGTGTTATACATCAAAATGTGCTCAATTTTATGTAGAATACAACAAAAAATATATCATTCCTTTAGCTCCTCACAGTGTTTTAATATTTACATCGAAATCACGATAACTGACAAAATTTTAACATTCAGTCAACTTTGACTCGACCGAAATGATCGAAAAACGCATCCGTAAGCCATAATTATTACATTCGAGCAACAATCAATCATTTACCTTCATTTTGCAACAAACGGAAAGTCTCTAGCACAATATTTAGAATTTTGGTGAATTTTTGAAAAACAATCTTCCTTCGCTCCGCGTGCGCGTACTCCGCTGAAAATCCTAGCATTTCTTGCGTCAGCTTGCCATAATTTTTTCGCCGTTTCATATTATTTGTTACATAAAGTGTTATACATCAAAATGTGCTCAATTTCATGTAGAATACAACAAAAAATATGTCATTCCTTTAGCTCTTCACAGTTTTTAATATTTACATCGAAATCACGATAACTGACAAAATTTTAACATTTGGTCAACTGACAAAATTTTAACATTTGGTCAACTGACAAAATTTTAACATTTGGTCAACTTTGATTCGACCGAAATGATCGAAAAACGCATCCGTAAGCCATAATTATTACATTCGAGTAACAATCAATCATTTACCTTCATTTTGCAACAAATGGAAAGTCTCTAGCACATTATTTAGATTTTTGGTGAATTTTTGAAAAAAAATTTTCCTTCGCTCCGCGCGCGCATACTCCGCTGGAAATCCTGGCATTTCTTGCGTCAGCTTGCCGTAATTTTTTCGCCATTTCATATTATTCGTTACATAAAGTGTTATACATCAAAATGTGCTCAATTTCATGTAGAATACAACAAAAAATATGTCATTCCTTTAGCTCTGCACAGTTTTTTAATATTTTCGCCGAAATCACGATAACTGACAAAATTTTAACATTCGGTCAACTTTGACTCGACCGAAATGATCGAAAAACGCATCTGTAAGCCATAATTATTACATTCGAGTAACAATCAATCATTTACCTTCATTTTGCAACAAACGGAAAGTCTCTAGTACAATATGTAGATTTTTGGTGGATTTTTGAAAAAAAAAAATTTTCCTTCGCTCCACGCGCGCGGACTCCGCTGAAAATCCTGTCATTTCTTGCGTCAGCTTGCCGTAATTTTTTCGCCATTTCATATTATTCGTTACATAAGGTGTTATACATCAAACTGTGCGCAATTTCATGTAGAATACAACAAAAAATATATCATTCCTTTAGCTCTTCACAGTTTTTTTATATTTACATCAAAATAACGATAAATAGAAAAAATCAACCTTCGGTCAACTTTAACTCAATCGAAATGGTTCAAAAATGCAATTGTAAGCTAAAACACTTACAGCCTAGTAATATTCAATCAATTTCCTTCATTTTGGCACAATTGGAAAGTCTCTAGCACAATATTTTGATTTTTGGTGAATTTTTGAAAAACTTTTTTACGTCCGCCGTTACTTAATTCATGCATCATTTTGTGATAATATTTTCTCTGTGTTGCTTTAATCGTTTTACAATCTGTTATATACCAAAATCATTGCAATTTAGTGTACAATACAACTAAAAAAATTAACTCATTAGCTTCAACCGTTTTTCCTTACAGTGCGATTTGTATACAATTATATACAAGTTTTTTTTTTTTTGCTGTCATATATTCCAATATTTATATATGATAATGATATTTTTTTTTATTTCTGATGGTTGCATACTAAACTTCAGGCAATGAGAAAAAAGGAGCCAAAAATGAACTCTTAATCTTGAAAACTAAGCGTGCTGTGATTTTTTGAAAAAAACTTTTTTTCCGCTTCGGCGCTACCTCTCGGAGGCCGCCGGCATACGGGAGACATTTTTGAAAATAGGGCTTCGGCGTTAAAGGGTTAATAAGGCTGCTACAAGGTTGCTTTTACTGTAGATCCTGAACTTATCTTCTGGTAAGAGGCTCTTGGGGTTGTCCCTCTGCTAACAATCCCTTGTAAGGTGTGGTATTCCTCCTTGTATGCATACACATAATGTAGGCAATGATAAACAACCAGACCTTCCTCTTTTGTCATCACAGTTTTGGGATGGTAAAATCTGGCAATTTTCTTTTTGATCCTAATTTTGATAATATAGTATGCCAATAACTCAATGAAGCTTGTGAATGCCTCTCACATGCTGTGTGTGAATGCTCTTTTGACATATGCATTCACTACATCCGGGCATCCTCCTCGTGCAAGTATGAACATCTTTTAGATCAGACATGCCATTTGCAAGAGAACCTTGATAAGGTTTTTGAGTGTGGATTAATTCAAACAGATTTTAATGCTATTTCTGATTCAGTAAACCAAATCATAATGCACTTATTTTCATAATTTAGAATCTTGGAGTGGGTGGATATGCTTTAGGATTGTGTACTTCAAGATTTTCTTATAGGTAGGCAGCAGCGAGTTGCTAATGATGGGATCTTTAGCAAACCAATACCTATTGTATCTGGTGTTCCACAGGGTAGTGCCCTTGGTAAGCTGTTATTTTTAGTGTATACAAGTGACATGGTTGTTGGCCTGGAAAACATGATTCTTCAGTATAACCATAATGCAACACTAGTGGCTGTAGTAAATGATCCATTTATGAGAAATAAAGCTGCCCTTAGTCTCAATCATGACATGGAGTGGATTAGGGAGTGGCGTAGTCGGTGGGGTAAGAGGCTGAACTCCAGTAAAATGAAAACCCTATTGATTAGTAGATCTTGTACATGTACTGATTTTCACCCCATCCACCCCTTCAGGTGAATGGGACTCGGCTGAATGAGTCTGAAACTCTGACTATATATGGTGTAACTTTTGACTCACACCTTACTCTTGAGACACATCTAATGAGTGTCAGCAGAAGCCTCACAGAATTAGGTATTACACATACAGCCTCACCTATTTATAACAATGATATAATCAAAGCAAAATTTTTTTGGTCATTTGCCCTTCCTTTACCAGAATACAGCACTCTTCTCCAGTGTGGATGTCTGCTTCTGCTACAGATTTATCTTTTAGGTAGAATGGTTTGTGGTGGTAGGTTTCTGTTTCCTGGTATTAGCAGTTTAGACTTTGACCACTGACAGATGGTCTCTTTGTTTGTCCATTTTTCATAAGTTGTATTTTAACAGAGAACTTTTGCTATCACAATTGTTCCATAGTCCTCTTTCCTGCCAAGAGCAACCAGATTTGCTGAACAGCAGCACTAGTAAGCGTAAAAGTGCTATGCTGTCGAACTCCTCAGTTCCTGAGGTCTTTTATTCATCACACCAATGAACAGTGGAACAGTCTCCCTAAGGATGTTGTGCAATTAGAACCTCAAAGTTCAAGCAAAGATGCAATGCATCACTCACCTAAAACAATTCACCTTGTACTTATGTATATCTCTTCTTTCTGTTTTACCTATTATCTTTTATAATTTCTTTCAAATGAACACCATATTCTTTGGAAGCTTGAATTACAAGTCAATGGCCCTGTAGACTTGTTCCATATGAATACGGTTTATCTTCTGAATATTAATAATAATATGGGTTGCTTATAGGGGTTTATAGTGTCTAGGTCATTTTTTAAAGGGATTATTTCACCTAGGTAATTTGAAATGAAGTAATGACAGAATGCAGAGTATTGCTGTATTTCACTTGCCATCATAAAATGCTGATAAGATGAGATAAATACATGTGACCAAGTCTTAAAGTGTTCGGACAAAATGTCTGCAGCCTACTGTTACTGCCTTGATTGCAATATTAAATTAAGAAAATTTCCAAAGTATATCTCACGGCTTAATCTTTGTACCAAACGAAAGGGAATTACGTATCGAAAAGTCACCATAAAATTAGTGCTGCTGAAGCAGCAGTCTTATTCAACAAATCTTGTGTATAATAAAATAATAAAATAAAATAATAATAATAATAATAATAATAATAATAATAATAATAATAATAATAATAATAATAATAATATAATAATTATGGGGGCAAAAAGGACACCGTAAAAATCTTTTTGATAGTATAGTCGTTTGCTTCATCAAGGAGTTACCTTCCACAGTCTACCAGAGCTCCATGGTAACCAAACTAATATCAAAGAATTCTCTTTTAGTTGGTCTTTTGGCCAGGTATTGTGTCATAATGAAAAACACTATAACACGTGATGGAGTATCAAATGGACTCAGAGATAAGAGGACACTTTCCCTTATCTTCAGCAAAGCTATTGCCCAATTGTTTCCATTGCCAAAACTTCCTAGAAGGAGAAGTAACTACTGCACATACGCAGTCCGCCATATTGTCGATAACAGACGGCACAAAAACCAATATTTGGTCAACACCGAACAGTTTACTGTGCTTCCAGTGCCCCGTAAAATCGGCTTTTTTCTCCGATTTCATTACAGAAACATCTGAAGATGCAAGTTAGGTGCCTAATTTTAAGTTTCAGTTAAAGTTTTCAGTTTTAAACTTTTGAAATTAGTAATTAATTTGTGTGCGAAAACCCCGCCATTTTCTTGCTATCACATGGCTGGTGCTTAATCATATCAGTGATTGGTAATTTTGAAAAGCACAATTTGTTTGAAAGAATTTGTCATTCTAATTAGATGTTTTAACTAAAAGAAATGTACCACAATTTACCATTAATGTACAAAATCCTTTCAGGCAACAGCCTACATCAGATTAAGTGAGAATAGATTAATAGTGGATGTTGTCTGTAGCCTATAACCTAGGATTACAAATCCTTACGAGTGAACTAAGTAATCAGGATTAGGTAGTAACCTACATTAATGTAAGACCCTTTAACCCTATTATAGGCCTCAGCAGTACCCTAGCCTAGACCAAGGACCCTAGGATTTAATAATAGCAACAATCTGGGCAAGATGAAACAGTAGCCCAGTTATAAGGCTACATTTTAGTAAAATTTCTTTCTTCTATATAGTCTATAAACTTATGTGATATAAATGTAAATTATATTGGGTTAAGTGATAACCTTTTAAGACACACCCGACTACTGCACTGCGCATTACCTTAGACCAAGCAACCTAGGACTAGACAAAATAGTAATGTGTGCTAGATGAGATGGCTACAAATTAATGTGTTATATGTAACACATAACCTAAGTAAGAATTAAATATCCTGGATTAGGCAATAGCCTTGATTAGATTAAGTAAGAACCTTTAAATAATAGCCTAGCTATAAGGTTACACATTAGTGAGTTACTATACTAGGCTAAGTGAGAACATTTTAAGAAATGCCCTATTATTGGCCAAGACCAAATAGCCTAAAATTAGATATAAAACAACAACCTAGGCTAGACAATAATGGTAGCCTAGCTATAAGGTTACACATTAGTGAGTTTGTTTTATATACCCTATACATTTAAGAGTAATTTAAATTAATCTGGATTAGGCAATACCCTATACTAGGCTAAGAGAGAACATTTTAAGAAATACCCTAATTTTGGCCTAAGTGACAGTTTAGACCAAATATCCTAGGATTAAATTTAACCAGTATCCCAGGCTTGATAAAATGATAACCTAGTTTTATGACTCAGTAGCTTATCTGTAAAGCTACATATTAGTGGGGTTCTTATGTAGCCTGTATCCTTCAAGATATACTGTATGAAGGTGGACCAGTTCAAATTAAATAAAGCAATGGCCAAATATCAGATAAATGGGTAGTCTCGACCAGATAAAACAGCAAACCAGATTACAAGAGGGTTCTTTCCTATATGGTTTATATCCTTAAGTGTGATTTAAGTAAACCTAGACTATGCAGTGGCCTAGAATTGTTTAAGCAAGAACCCTCCAAAAAATCCTCTATTCTTAGCCTAATGTAGATTATGCTAGAAGCATTAATCTAAGCCATATAAAACAGTAGCTTGAGTTAGTTAAACAAATTAATTTATGGTGGTTAACCTGAATGGCATGACATTCAAAATTATATCTCACATAGCCCTTGCAAAAAGACTAACAGTGTATAAGTAATACAGTCATATACTGGTGTCAAAACTAACCTAAATCTTAAAAAGGTTTAAGTTAACATACATATTTAATAAGATATACAGTATTACAGTTACACACTTGTAATCAAATTAGCCTGTAATATTGAATTACTATCTATATAAAGGACTACAGACAACTGATACTAACTAGCTTCTTATAACAACTTGTTTTATATCACTACAGGGCCACCATTATGCAGGACCCTCAGCTCAAGTGCTCCGCAGCAAATTGCTCAATTCATTTTTTGCCAATGGGTATGGCCCATACCACCTGACATGAACATAGTCTTTGTGAAAAACAAGGAAATATGCTTGGTAGCAAGACATGTGCAAAATTTGTAGTATGCTCCTGGCAGCAAGTTTTAAGGAAGAAACAGTTTGTTTGAAGCTATCTCGATTGGTCCTAGGGTTTAGTAGGGGTGAGGAAGGGGGAGACTGTATCATTCCGGCAGAATTCTGGCAGCAGATATCCAACCCTTTCTCAGAACAAGATCTATGTTTGGGCCAAAGCAGAGTAATCTCAGTCCCCGGTACCTCCCAGGTTAATGCCACGGAGGAAGTAGAGGAATCTTTATATGGAGGTGACATTTTTAATAATGAACATGAAGTGGACATTGCCACCAAAATAGCTCTGCTGAACCCAGAAGGACCAGGGACGCAAATTTCAGCTAACCATGAGAGAAACCTTCCAGAAGAAATTCTAACACCCATGCAGCTATCAGATGCTGAACAGGATCTTTCCCCCAAAAGGGATACTAGGATCCACCTAACCACGATTGAAATGACTATATTTAAGGAGGGGTATGTTAACTCACCCAGGACTTCTGCCCCCTGAACTGTAGTTGAAGCTCAGTCAGACTGCGCAAGCTCCCCCAAAAAGGGTTACACATTTTGCAGCATTTGATCAATTCTGTAAGGAAATTATGAGTAACATCAAAGATGTCCTTGCCACAGAATGGCAATATACAAGGGTCATGATACATGATTCCAAAAAGGATATTAACCCTTAAACGCCGACTGGACGTATCATACGTAGACTAAAATTGTCTGTTGGGTGCCGAATGGACGTACCGTACGTCGACTACAAAAAATTTCAACCTTCGGTCAACTTTGACTCGACCGAAATGGTCGAAAAACACAATTGTAAGCTAAACCTCTTACATTCTAGTAATATTCAATCATTTACCTTCATTTTGCAACAAATTGGAAGTCTAGCACAATATTTCGATTTATGGTGAATTTTTGAAAAAAACTTTTTCCTTACGCCCGCGCGTTAACTCGGCCGAAAATTTCAGAAATTCTTTCGTCATTTTGTCGTAAGTTTTGCACTGTTTTATATTAGCCGTTACATAAAGTTTTATATATGAAAATGTGCACAATTTCATGTAAAATACAGCAACATACAACCCATGATTGTAGCTTTTATCAGTTTGGAAATATTTTCATATAAACAACAATAACTGCCAAAATTTCAACCTTCGGTCAACTTTGACTCGACCGAAATGGTAAAAAAACGCAATTGTAAGCTAAAACTCTTACATTCAAGTAATATTCAATCATTTACCTTCATTTTGCAACAAATTGGAAGTTTCTAGCACAATATTTCGATTTATGGTGAATTTTTGAAAATAACTTTTTCCTTACATCCGCGCCAGAAATTCTTTCGTCACGTTGCCGTAATGTTTGCACCGTTTTATATTAGTCGTTACATAAACTTTTATATATGGAAATTGCGCAATTTCATGTAGAATACAACAGAAAATAACTCATGGTTGTAGCTTTTATCAGTTTTGAAATATTTTCATATAAATCACAATAACTGCCAAATTTTCAACCTTCGGTCAACTTTAACTCGACCGAAATGGTAAAAAAACGCAATTTTAAGCTAAAACTCTTACATTCTAGTAATATTCAATCATGTACCTTCATTTTGCAACAAACTGGAAGTCTCTAGCACAATATTTTGATTTATGGTGAATTTCTGAAAAAAAAAAACTTTTTCCTTACATCTCTTGTATGTAACTTCGGCCGAACATCTCAGAAATTCTTTCGTCACGTTGTCGTAATGTTTGCATCGTTTACATTAGTCGTTACATAAACTTTTATATATGAAAATGTGCACAATTTCATGTAGAATACAACAGAAAATAGCTCACGGTTGTAGCTTTTATCAATTTTGAAATATTTTCACATAAATCACAATAACTGCCAAAATTTCAACCTTCGGTCAACCTTAACTCGACCGAAATGGTAGAAAAATGCAATTGTAAGCTAAAACTCTTACATTCTAGTAATATTCAATCATTTACCTTCATTTTGCAATAAACTGGAAGTCTCTAGCACAATATTTCGATTTATGGTAAATTTTTGAAAAAAACATTTTCCTTACATCTGCGCGGTAACTCGGCCGAACATCTCAGAAGTTCTTTCGTCACGTTGTCGTAATGGTTGCACCGTTTTATATTAGTCGTTACATAAAGTTTTATATGAAAATGTGCGCAATTTCATGTACAATACAACAGAAAATAACTCATGGTTGTAGCTTTTATCAGTTTTGAAATATTTTCATATAAATCACGATAAATAGAACAAATTCTGCTTTCGGTCAACTTTAACTCGACCGAAATGGTCGAAAACTGCAATTGTAAGCTAAAACACTTACAGTCTAGTAATATTCAATCAATTAGCTTCATTTTTCAACAAACGGGAAGTCTCTAGCACAATATTTCGATTTATGGTGAATTTTTTAAAAAAACATTTTTTACGTCCATGGCGTTCAATTCATGCATCATTTTGTGATAATATTTTCTCTGTGTTGCTTTGATCATTTTACAATTTGTTATATACCAAAATCATTGAAATTTAGTGTACAATACAAAGAAAAAAAAATAACCCATTAGCTTTAACCGTTTTGCTCACAGCACGATTTGTATAAAATTATATATGAAAATTTTTTTTTGTGCTGTCATATATTTCAATATTTATATATGATAATGATATTTTTTTCATTTCTGATGGTTGCATACTAAACTTCAGGCAATGACAAAAAAAAGGAGCCAAAAATGAACTCTTAATCTTAAAAACTAAGCGTGCTGTGATATTTTGAAAAGAACTTTTTTTCCGCTTCGGTGCTAACTCCCGAACGCCGCCGGCATACGGGAGACGTTTTTGTAAATAGAGGCTCGACGTTTAAGGGTTAACCCTTAAACACCAACTGGACGTATCGTACGTCGACTAAAATTGTCTGTCGGGTGCCGAGTGGACGTACGGTACGTCGGCTACAAAAAGTTTTTTTAAATATTCGCGGAAAAATAGTTATAGGCCTAGTTTGCGAAAGATTTTAAATCACGCGCTTGAGAGATGCTAGGAGTTCACGGATCACGCTGTTGTTTTGCTTACAAGCGTTACCCAGCTGAGCATGCGCGAATTTCTTTCTTTTCGCACTACAGAGCATCAGCGATGCATCTCAGAAATTCTTTCGTCACTTTGTCATAATTTTGGCACCGTTTTATATTAGCCATTACAAAAAGTTTTATGTATGAAGAAAATGTACGCAATTTCATGTAGAATACAACAAACAGACAACCCATGGTTGTAGCTTTTATAAGTTTTGAAATATTTTCATATAAATCACGATAAGTGCCAAAATTTCAACCTTTGGTCAACTCTGACTTGACCAAAATGGTCGAAAAACGCAGTTGTAAGCTAAAACTCTTACATTCTAGTAATATTCAATCATTTACCTTCATTTTGCAACAAATTGGAAGTCTCTAGCACAATATTTTGATTTGTTAATTTAAAAAAAAAAATTTTCCTTACGTCCAATCGCTGTAACTCGGCCGAACATCTCAGAAATTCTTTCGTCACTTTGTCGTAATGTTTGCACCGTTTTATATTAGTCGTTACATAAAGTTTTATATATGAAAATGTGCGCAATTTCATGTAGAATACAACAAAAAATAACTCATGATTGTAGCTTTTATCAGTTTTGAAATATTTTCATATAAATCACGATAATTGCCAAAATTTCAACCTTCGGTCAACTTTGACTCGACCAAAATGGTCGAAAAACGCAATTATAAGCTAAAACTCTTACATTCTAGTAATATTCAATCATTTACCTTCATTTTGCAACAAATTGGAAGTCTCTAGCACAATATTTCGATTTATGGTGAATTTTTGAAAAAAAAAAATTTTTCCTTACGTCCGCGAGCGGTAACTCGGCCGAACATCTCAGATCTTCTTTTGTCACTTTGTCGTAATGTTTGCACCGTTTTATATTAGTCGTTCCATAGAGTTTTATAAATGAAAATGTGTGCAATTTCATGTAGAATACAACAAAAAATAACCCATGGTTGTAGCTTTTATCAGTTTTGAAATATTTTCAAATAAATCACGATGTGCCAATATTTCAACCTTCGGTCAACTTTGACTTGACCGAAATGGTCGAAAAACGTAATTGTAAGCTAAAACTCTTACATTCTAGTAATATTCAATCGTTTACCTTCATTTTGCAACAAATTGGAAGTCTCTAGCACAATATTTCGATTTATGTTAATTTTTGAAAAAACTTTTTCCTTACGTCTGCGCGGTACCTCGGCCGAAAATCTCAGAAATTCTTTCGTCACTTTGTCATAATTTTTGCACCATTTTATATTAGCCATTACATAAAGTTTTATGTATGAAAATGTACACAATTTCATGTAAAATACAACAAAAAACAACCCATAGTTGTAGCTTTTATCAGTTTGGAAATATTTTCATATAAATCACGATAACTGCCAAAATTTCAACCTTCGGTCAACTTTGACTCCACCGAAATAGTCGAAAAACGCAATTGTAAGCTAAAACTCTCACATTTTAGTAATATTCAATCATTTACCTTCATTTTGCAACAAATTGGAAATCTCTAGCACAATGTTTCGATTTATGGTGAACTTTTGAAGAAAACTTTTTCCTTACATCTGCGCGCGGTAACTGCCGAAAATCTCAGAAATTCTTTCGTCACTTTGTCGTAATGTTTGCACCATTTTATATTAGCCGTTACATAAAGTTTTATGTATGAAAATGTGCGCAATTTCATGTAGAATACAACAAAAAGTAACTCATGGTTGTAGCTTTTATCAATTTTGAAATATTTTCATATAAATCAAGATAAGTCCCAAAATTTCAACCTTCGGTCAACTTTGACTCGACCGAAATGGTCGAAAAACGTAATTGTACGCTAAAACTCTTACATTCTAGTAACATTCAATCATTTACCTTTATTTTGCAACAAACGGGATGTCTCTAGCACAATATTTCGATTTATCGTGAATTTTTGAAAAAACTTTTTCCTTATGTCCGCGCGCGGTAACTCGGCTGAAAATCTCAGAATTTCTTTAGTCACTGCATCATAATTTTTGCACCGTTTTATATTAGGCCTTACATAAAGTGTTATACATGAAAATGTGCGCAATATCATGTAGAATACAACAAAAAATAACTCATGGTTGTACCTTTTATGAGTTTTGAAATATTTTCATATAAATCATGATAAATAGAAAAAATTTGACCTTCTGTCAACTTTAACTCGACCGAAATGGTCGAAAACTGCAATTGTAAGCTAAAACATTTACAGTCTAGTAATATTCAATCAATTACCTTCATTTTGCAACAAACAGGGAGTCTCTAGCACAATATTTCGATTTATGGTGAATTTTAGAAAAAAAAAACTTGTTTTTACGTCCGCTCGTTACGAATTCACGCATCATTTTGTGATAATATTTTCTTTCTGTTGCTTTGATTGTTTTACAATTTGTTATATACCAAAATCATCGCAATTTAGTGTACAATACAACAAAAGAAAAAATAACTCATTAGCTTTAACCGTTTTGCTCACAGCGCGATTTGTATACAATTATATATGAAATTTTTTTTCGCGCTGTCATATATTCCAATATTTATATATGATGATTCTTTTTTTTCATTTTTGATGGTTGCATACTAAACTTCAGGCAATGACAAAAAAAGGAGCCAAAAATGAACTCTTCATCTTAAAAACTAAGTGTGCTGTGATTTAAAAAAAAAAAAAACTTTTTTTCAGCTTCGGCGCTAACTCCCGAACGCCACCGGCACACGACAGACACTTTTGTAAATAGAGGCTCGGCATTTGAGGGTTAAGGAAATTAAGTTAGTTATGTACACCCCAAAGTGTAAAAGTACTGCATCCTGTAACCAAAAAGTTAGAGAGGATACAAATTCTGCCCAAACAAGGTCTAATGTTAGAATTCCGACTGGAAATAACAAAATGGCCAGTTTAGACTACAAAACTTCAGATCAAAACATCATAGGGGCTCCAGTACTCACCCCTGATGGTACTGATAATCCTTGGCGAGACGCCTCGATGTGCATTTTCTCTCCTGATGGTATCTAATTAGTGAGAGAAAAACTATGATCAAAGTTGTACATGTAGTTTAAAGACAGGGCAGCATTCCCTAATAAAGAATGGCCCCTGATACCACCTTCACCAGACATGGCGAACCCACTAAAAGAAATGGTTCTCTTACCTGTGCCTATAGCATTACAAGTTATGGAAGACACCCTTTACCAGATCAATGGAAAATGATCTCTAATTCCATTTTGAATAAGACTCAAGTTGCTCAACAAGTAGTCTCAGCCTGTTGTTCCTCCACTTTCAAAATAATTATTCATGTGAAGGTAGATTTTCAGAATTTTGTAGTGACTAGAAAACAAGAGACAATGGCAGAATTAAAGCCTTTTGCCATGGGCATCCAAGTTTCGAAAAATTCCACCAAGGAATGGGCAACCCTTCAACTTTCTTTTGAAAGGAAACAGCTCCCTTTAGATATAGCTACTCAGCAGTTCAGGACCACTATGAGAAGAATCTCAGAGGGGAGAGCCTTGGCAGAATTTCATGCTAGGATCCACCTCCTTAGTATTATAACCTCTACCACCTTGCTGGAAGTTGCCACCAAATGGCTTCCATAAGATTCCAGAACAATTTTCACTGTTGTGGCCAAAAGTCTTATGAGAACCCTATGGGAAGCACTCTTTGACTTTCTAGAATGGCGCATAAAAGCACGAATAGAAACAGTGGAGGGCTCCAAGTCACTTCCCAATGTGACTTCATTATTACACTCTAACCCCTTCTGTAAGGACCTGTTTGAGGAATCTGTTGTGGCTAAACTTAACAAGCAAGCCAGCATCAGAATTGTACAGTGTACACTCTTTAGTGGAAAGGGAGAATTCAGGAAACAAAAACCCGAAAACTTCCCTTTACCCAACCCAAAAAAGGCTTGCTATGATCAAAAATCATATAAGCCTTCAGTCACCCCCAAAAGCTTTCCTCAAAAACAGGGTGGTCAGAAGGGGTAACTCCCTACAAAGGGACAACAACAACAATGGAAATGGGCCTGTTTGCCACAAACAAGAATAACAAACTTCCAGTGTATGTGTCTCCAAACTTGGAGAGTCAAGCAATAGCAAGAGATGCCTTCCTACAAGACTGGAACTAATGGAGGACAATATACATTCTTCCTCCATTGTCCCAGATTTCAAAGGTTTTGAGCAAGCTTCTAACCTTCAAAGGAACAGCTTACTTAATAGTCCCAAATTGGCCAAACAAACGAAGAGATCAATTACACTCTTCTATCCCAGACAGTAGGAGGGAAAGTCGTCTACACATCCTCCTTTCTGCGCCGAGACCTTCACATGTGGATTTCTTAAATATTGTCTACTATGAAAATTACTCACCCAACATTAATAGTTACCTAGTGCAAAAACTACGGACATCATCTACCAAACAATACCAGTCCATATGGAAGATATGGTTAGATTATATCCACACTGACAGACCAGATGAGATTTCTATGGAAAAATTTTTAAATATTCTTATATACAGGCAGTCCTTGGTTAACGGCGGGGTTCAGTTAACAGCTATCCGGTTTTACTGAGCTTGTCTAGCAACAAAAATCGGCAATTTTTGGCGCCGAAAATCGCCGATTTCCACTTATCAGTGCCGATAATTGGGTATCGGCACCAATACATACCTAACACATGCACTGGTGCTTTTCGGCGCCGATAAGCCCCAAAATTCGCCGAAAAAGCGCAAAAATCACCAACTTTCGGTTAGCAGTAATTTTTGGTTATCATCACACCCGCAGAATGGAACCCCGCCAATACCCGAGGACTGCCTGTACCTTTTTAAAGACAAATGCCTTGCTGTTACAAGAATCATGACATACAAAGCAGCATTAACAGAACCCTTGCTTTATGGATTCAGGATTGACTCTAGTACAGAAACTGTCACGTCACTTCCCATCTGCGGTCTTTTGCACTACAAAGACCTGCTCCAGAATGGCTTCCAATTATTTGGTCCCTGAACAAGGTGCCTAGACTTCTATCAAACCCTCAATTCAGCAGACCCAGACCCCAATATAATCACAACTCACATGCTAACAACTGACCATCAATTATTATTGTCCCCTGGCCCATCTTTCCTGGCCAAAAATGAGAATCCTTTAAGAAGGAAATCTATTCTGATAAGTAAACTCATTTTAGCATACAAAACATTGTGCCCAGCTCAAGCACTTAAGGTTTACATACCTATATGTCACGGCAAACATCCCAGAAGGTCGGATTTTCCTACACCCTAGCACAAATAAACCACTCTCTCTACAAGGGCTGAGAGTAATTTTAGTGTCCCTCATTAAAACGGAAAATCCACACTACTTTCCTAGGCTAACTGATATTAGGAAAGTACATTGTTGGCCTTCTTCAAAAATGCCTCTTTCAAAGAAGTCTTTGAATGTACAGGGTGGTCATCAGTGACAATATTTCTAAAACATTACTGCCACGAGCTTGTACAAATTTGACTACACTGTGTATCAGTAGGTGGCATGACTACTCCTAACCCAATAGGCGCTACAGAGGAAAACCAAGGGCTTTCTTGATGGAGTATGCTAACTATCACTGGGAGAAGGTAAACAGTACCGCAACCAAACCCAGCATGCTTAGATAAGTCACTGTAGAACTACATCCTATAACATAAGTTCGTGTTTAGTTTTTGTTCTTTGTTACCAAAACCTGAGGGGTATTTGGAATAAAGAATGGGGCTTAAAACTTGTGGCTTGACCTCGGACCAGAAATGTTTCTTCTTTAGGATGTTGGGATTAAAAATTAAGAGCTTAAGCCTTTTCGTCACCTGTCAATTTCTTTGTAAAGCTCCTTGAGGACAAAACAAGCGGCATAACATCAAAAAACAGGTTTTGATGTAGGAAAAACCTATTTTTGGTAGTCGCTGTCGAGTCCTCAAAACCCTCCCAATTCCCTGACAAAAAGGCATGGGATTTGGCCTAAGGATCATCCTGCATTGATCAGTTGAAAGTTATGGCTTCTTGGTTTTTGTGCCAGTCTGTTGTTGACAATATGGTGGACTGCATGCGAAGTAGTCACTTCATCTTCTGGCAGGTTTTGACAATGGAAACAATGGGGTAACAGCTTCGCTGAAGATGAGGGAAAGTGCCCTCTTATCTTTGAGTCCATTATATACTCCATCATGTGTTATAGCATTCATCATCATGACACAAAACCTGGCCAAAAGACCAACTAAAAGAGAATTCTTTGATGTTAGCTTGGTCACCATGGAGCTCTGGTAGACCATGGAAGGTAACTCCTTGAGGACTCAACAGTGACTACCAAAAATAGGTTTTCCCTATGTCAAAACTGGTTTTGGTACCATCTACAGTATTACATATATGACCAAAATAAGTGATGACTCTTACAGGCATACAAAATTAGGGTAGAATCACTCAAACATAACAGGGAACATAAAATACCTACTTACCTTCAAAGTTTGTTCTGTAGCAGCAGAAAGTGCATCTATAGCAGCCATGTTCTTAGCTGGGATCTTCTTTTTCTTGCTGTTTTTCTTTTTCCCTTCTTTTTTGCCTTCCTTTCCCTTACCCTCTTTGTGTTTTTCATGCTTCTCTAGTTTATCATGATGCTTCCCATGTTTTCCCCTGTGCTTTATCTTCTTTTTCTTCTTTCCTGATTCCTCTTTCGTCTTGCCTGGATGCTTTGAGCCATTGGCTTCCCCAAAATGGTTTCCTTGAAGGTGTTCTTCATCATCTGAGTAATCATAAACATCCTCTACTTTTAAGATCTTCTTTGCATCCTTTTCAGACACATGCTTATTCTTCTTTTTGTGATGTTTGCCATCTTTTGACTTACTTTTATGGTGATGATGATGATGGTGATGATGGTGATGTTTCTCATGCTTATCCCCATGTTTGTGTTTCTTCTTTTCCTTATCTTTGCCATTCCCACCCTTCTTTTTACCATGTTTGCCAGCATGATTGTTTTTGCTCTTTTCGTTAGTTTTGATTATTTTCCCGTCTTGTTGGTCATCATCTTCAATATCATCAATTTCACCAAACAATTCATTATGCCTTTCACTTAGATAAACACTGTTACTCCTGTCATCCTCATTTTCCTCATCACTTCTATAATCATCATTATTGTAGTACATGCATACATCTTGTTCAACTTCATCATCATCATCATCATCATCTTCCAAATCCTCATCACTTGCTTCCATGCTAGTACTGACTTTTCTGTTTGCATCATCCTTCCTTGGTCTCCCTACTTTATTCTTGACAACTTCTTCTTTAACAAAGTTTCCAGTTACAGGGTGAGTCCCATCAATAATGTCTTCATCCATTTCTTCATCATCCTCTGGATATGGGTCTTCTCGTACCAAGAGAGGAGGCTCATCAAAATCATCATCATCATCATCTTCCTCTTCTTCCTCCTCTTCGTCATCTCTAAATTCATACTGATCAATCTTTGGTTTGTCCTTATTTCTGTATTTCTCTTTCTCTTTGCTCTTTTCTCTATTAAATTTGGTCTTCTTTCGTTCCCTCTCCTTTTCTGGAGGAACTGTGGTATCTTTATGTTTTTCCTTGGGCTTCCTTCCAACCTTCTTCTTTTTGCGACCTCTCTTCTTTGGAGTACTCTTTTCCCCATCACCCTTCTTGTTCTCTTTCTCATCACTATTTCTTCTCTTATTCTTTCTTTTGGATGCTTGCTGGTAGCTCATATCAATGTACATCTCTTCATCCGAGGAAAGATCAGCTTCTAGGTATTTTGCTTTTAATTTTGCAAATACTTTTTCAAGTGTGTATGCCATATGAGTGTACTCTGTAATAAAAAATAAATGTCAAAATTCAATACATTTGTTAAAAATTAAATTGAAATGATTAAGACATGTAAAAATGGAACTCTGCCGGCTGTTTCTCATTCTACCTTGATGATGATGCTTGGTACTAAGTTGTTGACCTTGCAGAAAATTTCATTAAAAGACCCCAACTAAGCTTACGGAAAGTTAAAATCTGTCTACATCTCATCTTTTTTTATAGTGTAGCTGCTGTTCGTCCTCAAAGGAGTTACACCCTCATGGTCCCCCCAGGGACCCATAAGACAGACAACCATTTACAAAGAATTCTCTCATAGTTGATCTCGGCCAGAATAATGCTTGTTGGCACAGAGATAGAACATAAAGGACTCAGGGCAGGATACCTCGATCTCCTGTCCAACTCACACAGGTTGACAACAGTGTATGTCACCCATCTTCCCAATTTCACTCTGGTCTTTCCAAGAGTTTAGTAATCCCCATGTTTTGCAGGAAATTATGTTCAACTATGCATTTTTTTTTATCATCATATCTCCAGTCAAGCTAAGTACTCAGTTTTAAGACCCAGTGAAAAGTTTTAGTTCCTTAGAATTTCAACAGGTAGGTTTATATCTATTTAAAGTGAGAGCCAGTAGGTCTATTGTAAGGCAAGAGGTTAGGAGTAGAATGTTAGGCTGCGCTGTAATTGCTGTGCTGTCTTTTCTTGTTCGACAAAGTGATAATCAGCCCTAAGGCAATAATATTAGACAACTTTGTTATTAAAACCCATTGTTCAATTACTTTTTTCTAATATTTACAGTTTATTTGAGGTTACCAAAAGGGTAAATCAGGTTAGCCTAACTTCTTGTTTACGAAACATGGAAGTGATCGTAGCTCCCAATCATGTGTCACTTACGAGCCTTGGTGTTTACCAATAGCCAGTTTTTCCTTTGTAGTATTTTATACACAGTCCCCCAGTTATCCTTAATATAGAGGTTCTTTTCAAGTGTTAAAGGAAATACATTCATGAGGTCTACTTCCAATGGTAGTGACATATTACTCTGCCGGCAATGATGTCAAGGGTGTTGAGCAAATTGTCTTTTTCCTACTTTGCTGGCAGAGACACCACAGGTGTTGAGTAAATTGTCTTTTTCCTAATGGAAAGAGAATACAAAAGTACTTTTTCGTAATGGTGAGCTTTGCTAAACAATTTAAAATCTTAAGAGATACTGATTTTAAATATATTTGGTCCAATAACTCTAATAATTATTGATTTCAATTAAGTACCAACTAACATAGCCTATGGGATACATAACCTTTACCTGATGCTTGGGAATAGACCGGGTATTCAAAGGTTATGAAATGCATAGAAATATAGTGTATGGATATCCATTTAGAGTTGTCTTGATTGACTTAAGGAGCATTTGTCAGTCATTTAAGGCAATGTTAGTGTAGTAATTGTGAATTAATATTTCAACATATTACTACCATTTTATGGATATCACCCAATGGTCATATGTTACCTTACATCATACTGTACTATGGCCATGAACTTGACCCATCAAATTTGAACAAACATGTTTGCATAAATTTTATATACACAGTACTAATTAATTTTATGGGAGCTCAGGAATGAAGGAATTATACTGGTGGCCTAACTAGATGACTGCTAATCTGGGGAGCCACCACAGAAGAGTGCTGACGAAACCTTGAGTGGTAGCTGACAGACTCCAGTCAAAAGATTTCTTAATAAGAATAAGTCCCGCCTTACGTCCAGCAGACTTTTTCTGAGACTGGGACTTTGTTGGGCTACTCTTCGCAGCCAGCTGTCTCTTCCCAACAGCAATCAAACCAGAATAAGAAAGTACCTGAGAATGTTCCTTGCACAGCCCTGCTTTTCCAGATGACAATTGGAACAAAGTCTGGGCCTGCTACAGTTTGAGCAGTTTGAGTCCATGGTAGATCTAATCCTGAGATTGTGACTGTAGGATTTAAACAGTCTGGGTCTCACATGCCAGGAAAAGGCTTTGTGATCGCTTTCATCTGAGACTGGAAAGATACTCTGTCTGTGGACCTGGAAGGGGTCTCTGGCAAACATGCTAACCTGACTCCACCATTCGTACGAGTCATAATACATATGAATGCCTCCTTGACAGGTTGGGGAGGCCATTGGGAGGACTGTCAGTTAAGGGGAAGATGGTCACCTATTCTGAGGGAGTGTCATATCAGCTTCCTAGGGCTATTGGCTGTCTTGCTCACATTTTGTTGGTCCTAGACTGCAATGTCTTATATTACGAGGTTAAGCTCATGCTGAGCTCCTCTCAATTCAGTAATTGCTAACATGCTTCCACATCGGGAAGTGGACCAGTTTGCCACATGTGAGAACCATCAACTTCCAGTGTATGCGTCTCTGAACCTGGACATTCAGACAACAGCAAGAGATGCATTCCTACAAGACTGGAACGAATGGAGGACAATATGCTTTTTTCCTTAACTGTCCCAGATTTCGAAAGCTTTGAACAACCTACTAGCTTTCAATGGAACCACTTGCCTAGTAGCCCTGAATTAGCCAGTCATTGGTTCTTTATTTCTTCAACAACAGGCAAGAGAACAGATTCCAATACCATCCACTGTTCATTCCCAAACAGAAGTAGTTGTCCACACATCCTCCTTTCTGAGCAGCTATCTTCACATGTGGATTTTTAATTCTAGTCTACTGTGAAGATTATTTGCCTAACATTGCTAGGTACCTATTACAAAAACTACGGACTTCATCTATCCGACATACCAGTCCATAAAGAAAATGTGGTTAAGCTACCTCCACACTAAGAGCCCAGTTTTATATTTTATTTTACATTTTATTAACTTTTCAGGTCAAGCACCTTGCTATTTCAACAATCATGGCATACAAGGCAGCATTGGTGGAACCCTTGCCCTATGGTTTTGATTCTAATATAGAAATTGTCAATCATTTCTGCAGTCTTTTACACTATAAAGGTCAGCTCCTACAAGATTTCCCATTACCTGGTCTCTGAAAAAAGGTTCTTAGACTAATGTCATTCCCTCAATTTAGTGGGCCCAATACAACTACAACTCACATGCTCCAAAGGGCAGTCTTCTTGACTGCTTTGGCATCAGGAACTTGAATTAGTGTAATGGGCTTTCCCAGACAAGGACATTTCACCACTTATACACCTAGTTGTCATTTACTGTTGTCTCCTAGCCAAGAATGAGGACCTTTTTAAACAGAAAATCCCCATTTTTTGATAAAGGAACTTGATGTTTCATGTAAAATATTATGCCCGGTTCAAGCACTCAAGGTTTGCCTAGATGTCACCACAAACATCCCAGGCGGATCTATTTTTCCTACACTCCAGCACAAACAAACCATGCTCTCTACATGGGCTATGAATTATTTTTGTGGCCCTCATTAAAAAGGCAGACCCTCACTCCTTTCCTAGTCGCATGACATCCAAAAGGTGAGGACATTGTTAACTTTCTTTGGAATATTTCCTTCGAAGAAGTCTTCGTGTACGGAGTGGTTATTAGAATCAGCATTCCTGAACCAGTGAAAACAAAATAATCCTGCAGCTGGCATCAACATAATTAGTTAAGTCACTGTAGAACCACAAGGGATAGGTTCATGTGTTTCCTGTTCTTTATTGACAGACCCTAACAGGTATCCGGAATCAAGACTGCTGATAGCCTGTGATTTACCTTGAATCAATAATTCCTGAAACATTATTGCCATGAAAGTGGTGGTCATGCTGAGATACCGCTGGGGAAGGCCACAATAATCTTGCAGCCAGACCCAACATAATTAAGTTAAGTCACCTTCGAACCACATAGAATAATATACCACTGGTTCATGTGTTGTTTCCTGTTCTTTACTGCCTAACCCTAAGGGTATCGGGATTAAAGAAATTGGTTCATAAACTGTGACTATACTTCGGACCAAAAATTTATCTGGGCTGTTGGGATTTATTTTTTAGGAGCTAAGCCATTTCGTCACCTGTCAATTTCTTTTGTAAGCTCCTTTGAGGATGAACAGCGGCTACACTACCAAAAAACACATTTTGACATAGGAAAAACTTATTTTTGGTAGCCACTGTGAGTCCTCAAAATCCACTTTCCCTGACGAAAAGGCATGGGACTGGGGTGAACATTTATCTTGCACAGACCTGGAGTGTAACGAGGATTATGGGTGACAAACGCTATTGTCAACTTGCGTGAGTGGGACATAGAGCCAATGCAGTTGCTGTAAGACAGGAAATAGAGCCCTCCTGCCCTGAGTCCTTTATATTCTATCACTGTGCCAACAAGCAATATTCTGGCCTAAACCAACTATAAGAGAATTCTTTGTAATTGTCTGTTTTATGGAGCCCTGGGGGACTAAGAGTGTAACTCCCTTGAGAACAAACAGCAGCTACCAAATGTAGGTTTTTCCTAAATCAAAACCTGTTTTTTAAGCCATCTTAATCATCAGAAATAACAGAATATAAACTTTCTGCCCATATGAAGCCCACCTTTCCATTATCCTACATTCACTTTATCAGTGACCATGATATCTCAGTTAAAAATAGCTTTAGCCTGAAATGTATTTTTAACATGCACTTACACATCCAGAATATCTACATCAAGAATTTATATTTATGTGTAAAAACTAACATCTTTAAAATACCCTCAATCAAACCAAATGTACCTTTACAGCACTAAAATGTTAAGCCAAATGAATATATGACCTGCTTATCCTTTTGTTTTTGGCAATCTTATGTCATACATATCACTGTTAAGTTTAAATATGCAAAATTGGAATACATATCCTTTTTCAATAACATCTTTTAACAATTTATATCCTATCCTCCTTAATATCTATGTTCTGAACTTGGTGCTATAATACACATAAAACAGAAGAAAGCTCTTCCTTCAGTGTCCCTTTTGAATATAGTTGTACATTTCCATGACACAAAAGTGAAATATGCTTTATCTATAATCATAACAAAAGCAGCTCATGAGATTGAACTCTCTTACTCCTCCCTTCACCTTTTATTGGTATTGCATTCTAAGTAGTATAATCTCTCAAAATCCTTGTAGCACTTAGCTCAGTGGTTCTTAAACTTTTTTGCCTAGCGCCCCCCTCTGCATTATGTATAGATCCCACGCCCCTCTACCCCTGAAATTTTTGCCAGCTATAATCTATAAACAATATGTTGCCTATTTGTATGCTATTATACTTATCATAACAATAAAAGGCAATTCATCTATTTGTATGCTATTATACTTACCATAATAATAAAAGACAATTCATAAATAAGATTTGAAATTAAAATTTACTTATACTGTATTTTGAATTTTTGGCATGTTTTGAGATAATAATTAGAAAATATATGGAAGCAGTGATAAGGTTTTTGGCAATTTTGTAATTAACATCACAAATTAAAAAAATAATAGGCACCATCTGGCAACTCTGCTTGCGCCCCCCCTGGAAGCTTCTGGCACCCCCCCTACGGGGGGCGTGCCCCCCAGTTTAAGAATCACTGATTTAGCTTTTCTTATAAAATAGCACCAAAAATAATACAGTAGCTACAAAAGTCTTCTGCAAAAAACAATTAAGATAGTTTAACCACAACAATGCATACATCTGGACACATGAATTATGCTAAAAGAACATTCCACTTCTGAAACAGGTTAACAACTTGAAATTAGTCTGCTTCATGACTTTCTGACAGAAAGGAGTACAGTGGTGTCTGCCTTACCACAAAATTTACTTATAATCTGATAGGTCTTTAAAAATACAAAATATCTTAAAAAAAAATTAGCATTCACGTTTCAGGTCTGGAGTGCAAGGATGTCTACCTTCAATAAAATTTCTTTGTCATTTGGTAAGAGTCTTCCTAAATACTAACATTTCTACTTATGTTCCTTACTAAGCATAATCACCAACACAATAAAAATATTTTTATAATAAAATAAAGTTTTTATATATATATATATATATATATATATATATATATATATATATATATATATATATATATATATATATAATATATAGCTATTAATTTCCTTTAATTTCCTTTAACGGCAACTCAAAATTTTGAAATTGCGGGTCCGCTAGTTTGTTATGGTTATGGCGACATGCCCCGCCCACTTTCAGATGTAAGAGAAGGTGCAACATAGCAAAGAACTTCAATCTGTTTATGCCCTTATGCCCAAGTGAGGGGAGGCGGGTGGGCTCTGATTATGTAATTACTGGATAAGTATATATAAAACTTAAATTTATTATAAAAAAGTCATTTTTATATAAGTAACTTACCCAGTAATTACATAGCTGATTCCCACATTGAATGGAGGTGGGAATGTTGGACATATCTACCCCAAAACATTATTAATAGTGAACCAAACAAAAACTTCTTTCAGTTTTCTTCTGAAGATGGAAAGAGAAACCCACAAGATTCTTGTGTATAACTTGTTTACTGGTAAATATTTACATATTACTTTTAATCTCGACTACTTTCAGGTCCTAACTGTGACCCTTTTTCAAGAGATGAGGTAGTCAGGCTGGTTCAAGGCCCAGCAATCTTCTGGAACTTCTTCTCCCTGTGCTGTCATTTATATGATGGCTGTCCTGGTTTCCATTCTCTTGAGAGTTGTTAACCTCCTCCTGTCGGTCTGATATCCTGATCTGATGGTCAGTGGTATTAATCCTTGTGGTATGTGAGTAGTCACCATCAGTCTGTTGGGCAGGAGACCTAACCTCCAGGTCAAAAGGGTCGATCTTAGCTTCTTTTAATATTAAGATCGGCTTATGGGATCTTCTGAGGTAAATCCTTTGTTTCCTTCTATCACTTTAATCTGTCTGATGAGTGCCCCTTCCACTACCCTCCTATGACTGATGTTATTGCTTTTGTATATAAGCCTACTGTTTTTAAAATCCATCCTATGGTCCTTTTCCCAACAATGCCTAGCTATAGCACTCCCCTGTGAGTTGAGTTGTACTGCCCTCCTGTGTTCTTGGATTCTAGTCCTTATTCCCCTACCTGTTTCACCCACATATTTTTCTCCACAATTGTTGCAATTAATTATGTATACTCCCCCTACATCATCTGCATTACTATCTTCTACTTCCAATTTATTTTTACATACTTTGTTTTTTACGATGTTGTCAAAGGTATACACAAATTTACATTTAATTTCTTTCATTTTTTATGTAATTTGTTTCATTTTAGGCATATAAGGGAGGGAAACTATTTTCTTGTTTTCTGTATTCCATGTACTCTCTGCATTTTCCCTGTAAAAAATCCTCCTAAAAAATCCCCATAAGCCGATCTTTAATATTAAAAGAATCTAAGGTCGACCCTTTTGACCTGGAGGTTAGGTCTCCTGCCCAACAGACTGATGGTGACTACTCACATACCACAAGGATTAATACCACTGACCATCAGATCAGGATATCAGACCGACAGGAGATTAACAACTCTCAAGAGAATGGAAACCAGGACAGCCATCATATAAATGACAGCACAGGGAGAAGAAGTTCCAGAAGATTGCTGGGCCTTGAACCAGCCTGACTACCTCATCTCTTGAAAAAGGGTCACAGTTAGGATATGACAGTACTCGAGATTAAAAGTAATATGTAAATATTTACCAGTAAACAAGTTATACACAAGAATCTTGTGGGTTTCTCTTTCCATTATTAATAGTAATGAGTCTGAGAATAGAAATTTGCTAACACTGAATCAATGTTGTTGAACCTTTCCTGAAAAGAGAGCTGCTACAGTAAGATACTGCCTCTGGTTGACGCTCATCTTAACTAGTAGAGGCGAGGCAGTAAAGCCTTGAGGGCCTAATACTACAGTGGGTGCTTTGTAGCGATGGACTAAATTCCGATGGCTAGCAAAGTACAACAAGATGTCCCTGCCCAGGGCGAAATATACCACACGAAATAACCGGAGTAAATAGTCACCATAACCACGAAAAATCAAGTTAAAAACACCAATGCCCAACCATAAAACCAAAAGAATGGAGGGTACTCCAAGTACACAGTACTCCCAGGCTCCCCAAAACTCAACCCTAGGCAAGGCGAAGAGATTGAAGAAAGGACATTGCTTTCTACGTTTCCTTCCCCAACACCGCTCCAGCCACGTAAAACGGACCAAGGTACTGCATTAATCGTAAGTAGTCTCGATATCCCTTAAATAATGCTATGCAAACACCGACTTGCACTTCCAAAATGTCGCTTGTACAATTGACGTATGGGACAGACTGCACTTACATGCCAAAGACTTAGCGACTGCTCTTATCTCATGGGTTTTATCTTTAAAGATGAGAGTGAGTCTTCGTTCACCATGGAATGTTCTTCAGAAATCAGATTCCTAACAAAAATGCCAGGGCATTCTTAGACAGGGGTCTAGAGGGATATTTCACAAAACACCAAAGGTTCCTTGAAGTACCACAAATGTCCTTCGTTCTGTGAAGATAAAACTTAAGGGCCCTTACTGGACAGAGAGTTCTTTCTTCTTCAGACAGACCCATATCTCGGGCAAGTTCTTGATCATAAAAGAATGAGGCCATGGATTCGATGGCACTGCCCTCCCCTGAGAAAATCCTATGTTTCTGTCTAAAGCATGGATTTCACTGGACCTCTTAGTGGTGGCCAAGGAGACCAGAAAAGAGTCTTCCTAGTTAGATCCCTTAAAGAGATAGATTGCATGGGCTCAAAATGTGACTGGAAATCCACTTAAGGACCACGTCTAAGTTCCAGGACAGCAAAGGTTTTTTCTTTAGGCTTTACGGTGTCAAAGGACTTAATCAGGTCGGACAAATCCTGGTTCAACTATAAGTCCATTCCTTTACGGCGGAAAATTGAGCTAAGCATAGCTCTGTATCCTTTAATGGTAGAGGTAGAAAGTCCTCTAGTGGAGCATAGGAATGGGAGAAAGTCGGCAATTTCTGCTACAGAGGTCTTAGAAGAGGACACGTTATTTTGTCTGCACTAGGACCTGAAGATGGACCATTCTGCCTGGTAGACATTATCTTAAGACTGTCTTCTACACTTCTCAATTGCGTCTGCAGCCGCTCTTGAAAAGTCCTTCTTTCGGAGCACTCGCCTAACAATTTGAACCCTGTTAAGGCCAGAGAAGACAGGTTTTTGGTGGAACCGACAGAAGTGAGGTTGCCTGAGAAGTTGTTCCTTCTGTGGCAGCATTCTCGGGAAGTCCACAAGAAGTTCTAGTAGGTCCGGGAACCACTCTCTTGTTGGCTAGAAGTGGGCTATCAAGATCATAGATAGGCTTTGATGAGACCAGAATTTGTTGATGACTTGCCTCACTAAACCGAATGGGAGAAAGGCATACAGGTCTTTGTTGGACCAATCCTGCAACATTGCATTGGTCGCCCATGCCAAGGGATCTGGAACTGGTGAGCAGAGGAGAGGAAGTCGGTGATTTCTGGAGGACACGAACAAATCTATCTTTGGTTTCCTCCAGAGCTTCCACAGATCCAGACGAACCAACAGGTCTAATGTCCATTCTGTGGAGAGGATCTGTCTTTGACGACTCAATTCGTCCGCAAGAACGTTGAGTCTTCCCAGAATAAAACACGTTGTCACTTGAGTTTCATTCTGGTGCAACCGAAGAAGAATGTCCCTTGCCGCTTCGTACAGGGAGAAAGATTGGGTTCCTCCTTGTTTCTTGATATACGCCAGTGCCGTTGTGTTATCTGAACGCACTGCTACTGTCCTCCCCGGTATTTCTGAAGCGAAGCAATGTAGGCCCAGAAATATTGTCTGTGATTCCTTTACGCTGATGTGCCAGTTTTGCTGTTCCTGGGACCGATTCCTGACATTTCTTTTAATCCCAAAAGAGCTCTCCAACCTATGTTCACATGTCGGAAAAGAACTCTAGGTTGGGGATCAGATGATGAAGAGATTTCCTTTCTGATAGTCTCTTTCTAGAATTCCACCAATGACGATCCTCCTTGATTTCCGTTGTTATTGGGAACACGAACGAGTCCAGAGACTTTTTCCCTGTTCCAGCTGGCTCTGAGGAAGAACTGGAGAGGTCTCAGGTGAAGTCTTTCCAGAGTAACAGATTGTTCCATGGATGAGAGGGTACCTAGAAGACTCATCCACTGATCAGCCGAGCAACAGTTTAGATTTGGAAATCCTTCCACTGTCTGGAGACACCTTTCTGTTCTCTTCGGGACTGGAAAAATCCAAAAACCCGAGAATTGATCGTCATCCCTAAATAAGGAATCTCGTGAGAAGGCGTCAGGAACGACTTGTTTTGACTGATGAGAAGGCCCAATTCCTGAGCCAAGAGTGAAGAGTCGTGCGAATGTCCTCCGTACACTACGCTTATGAGCGGGAACACAGTAGCCGGTCGTCTAGATATAGAGAGATCTTTATCCCCATCAAATGAAACCACTTTGCTAGTGGAGCCAATACTCTGATGAACATTTGCAGAGCTGTTGAGAGGCCTGGTTGTAGAATCCCGGAGAATGAATGTCCTCTTTCTGAACAAGGGACTTCACCTCTAGCAAGAGAGCAGCAAATCTCTCTGAGCCTGGAGAGTAGCCTGTCAATTTGACAGGCTTGCAGATTAGAGGGGGAATATTCAAAGAGGAGATAGTGTAGCCCTCCTTCAGAACAGACACTATCCAAGATTCCTCTCCCTTTTTTGTTCCAACCGTTACCAAAAGTGAAGGAACCTCGCTCCTATCTGAGTACGGAGGACTATGTTTTCATTTCCTGGAGTAAGACTTTGAAGAGGACTTCTTGCTGGAACGCTGTGGGAAATGGATATAAGTTCTTGCCCTAATCTAGGATCTAGAATGGGAGCTCCAAAAGGGAGTAGGTTGCAGCGGATACGAAGATCTGGGAGGAGGAGCCAATGAATCTTTTAGGCATCTCGTAGATTGAGTGAGCAGGTCCTGAGTGTTCTTTTTCTACAGGTCAGAGGCGATGTTCAGTACTGTAGCCTGTGGAAAAAGATGTCTTGTCCAAGGGGAGAATACGAGGGCCGATCTTTGAGACGGGGTGACCCTTTTCGAATTAAAAGAGCACCAAAGCTCCCTCTTCTTAAGAATACCCATGGCGTACAGACTGGCTAACTCCTGCGTACTGTCGCGAATGCCTCTGTCAATACAGGAAAGCATTCCCAAGAGATTCAACAAGATCTCTTGAGGTAAATAAGATCACTCTCTAAGTTTGCACGCCAGAGCACCCACCGCCCAGTCAAGGAAGCTCATCACTTCGAACACCTTAAAAATATTTTTAAGACGGTGCGCAAGTTCCAAGGCCGAGAACATCATTTTCTACTTCCTCCAGTGCCTTCTTAGCTGAAGAGGGAATAGCTGGTGAGAAGCAGCTTTGATAAGTTGCTAGCAGGAGCTCCAACAGCGCCACGTACAGCGATGAAGGCGCATCTTGATCACGAACAAACTCTTCCTCAGAAGAGACAAGAGAAAGCGCTGAATCCTTGCCCTTCTTACCAGGAACAGGGGAAGAAATCTAAAACTCCAATGCATACCGCTTTAGCAGGCGTGACTTGTCCGCATAGCACTGTGCACGCCTGGGACTAAAATCTTCGGAGCTGGAGGGCATACAGTGAGCACTCACTTGAAGGCCTTTCCAATGGCCTTTGGTTGCAGTCTGGGATTCATCAGCAGACTGAACCAAGGGGGCGACTGCTCGGGGGCAGACCCCACCGACCTCCCTTAGGCTGCCAGTATGACTACCCCCCCCGTGCTGGGGAGTATGACAGGGACCTTGGCCTAAGAGAATTGGCGGGCCAAACAGCCACCTCCTCCACTACCACTGCAATTGCAGTGGGCGCCACGATGCACTCTGACTTGCTTTCAGACTGAACTGAGGGGGCAACTGCTCGGGGGCAGACCCAACTGACCTCCCTTAGGCTGCCAGTTTGCCTCCTCCCAGGTGCTGGGGAGTATGACAAGGATCTTTGGCCTAGGAGAACTGGCGGGCCAAACAGCCACCTCCTCCACTACCACTTAGGCTGCCAGTTTGCCTCCTCCCAGGTGCTGGGGAGTATGACAAGGATCTTTGGCCTAGGAGAACTGGCAGGCCAAACAGCCACCTCCTCCACTACCACTGCACTTGCACTGGGCGCCACAGGGCACTCTGACTCGCTTTTACCCGTAAGCACTTTCACCGATGACGCTAATTTTGTGATCGACTGCACATTCAATTCAAAGCGAGTGTCAATTTTCGACTCTAGATTGACGATGATGTTGGGGGTCGGAAACATGAGAGCCAGGCAAAGGAAATGGTTGCACAAATGGAGGAGATGGAATGGGATTGGAAGAAATTCCAGGTGCGATTGCATCCGACTTAGTGGATGAATCCTGACTAGATAAAGCTTTATTGGATTCCTTAGCAACAGCTTTCATCTTCCCAACTCTAGTTAGTTTCTGAGATGTGCATCTGAAGTCTTCCACTTCTTAATATCCCAGTCATTACACTCCTCACAGCGTAGATCTACTGGACATGTTTGTCCCCTACATGGAACACAAACAGTGTGCGATCGTAAGATTCTCAATTAGTCTAATATCCTATGTTAGCGCTACTAGTGTCAGACATCCTAGAAAGTCTAATACAAGTCCAAAAAACGGGCAAAGAGTTGTCAATCAATAATCAAAATTTGCCTAACATTATCTTAATTATGCCGAAAGGCTACGAAATTAAATACTTCACCAACTGATGATAAGTCAAACAACCAGCAAAGTATAAATTCCAAAATTCGAGCTGCTGCCAACCACAGTCCTTCAACCACAGCCGGCAGAAACAAATTGAAGCTCTTTGCTATGTTGTACCTTCTCTTACACCCGAAAGTGGGCGGGGCATGTCGCCATAACCATAACAAACTAGCAGACCCGCAATTTCAAAATTTTTAGCTGCTGGTTAAAAGAAACTAATAGCTATGTAATTACTTGGTAAGTTACTTATACAAAATCTTAAAATTTAAACTCCCTAGGTTTTATTATAATACTTGTAAGGGGAGTAACACTGTATTTATCAAATAAAGCTATTAAAACAGCATGTGAAATCCAACAAAATTACTATATACTCACCACTTTCAGGTCCATTATAAAGCTTGCAATTGTCCATCATAAGCTTGAAGTCTCCTTCAAACATTGCAAGGTTTGTATAGTAACCTCCATCTAAACGCTCTTCCATCTGTAAATGTTTGCAGTTATATATCAAAATTAACCATTGAAAATCTATCAGTGTTATACAGTGGTGACAACATACTGCATATAATTTTCTAACTTAACTGATTTTCTCGGCACAAATCCGCCACTTTCAAAACTTCCTTCACAAGACCCTGTATCAATGGAAAACAGTAACCACAAGTGCTATCTGATCACTCTGGAAGCTTGGTGGCATTGGGAGGAAGGCAAATTTACCTTGTAAAGAGGTGTTTGTATAAAAAAAATCTTCATTTACAAATTATATCTGTTTTGGCACTAAAGAACTATCACTTTACAAATGCTTCAGTGCCCATTTTGACAGGAGTCTTGCTGTTAGCAAGAAAATTATTCTGACTCTCAGGGGTTTAAAGCCCGAGAACTGCTGAATGACTGCATCAGGAAATCCAAGCACTCAAGTGAATAACATGGGGTAATAAAATAGGCTAGTACACTGTTAGGAAAACTATATTCTGTAACATGTAAGAAAAGAGTCAAACATGGACCAAAACACTTACTCTTCATTCACAGCTTATAAATAAGTATGACAGCTGACCAAGCTGTGCAACAAGCAACCAAGATCAAGGAAAAGAGGTAAAGGAGTCATAAGGATGGAACTTTATAAAATAAGGGATATGTTAATAGAAAATAGCATGCCAAAATAAATGCACATTATAAAGAAGTTAGCACTGTACCATCTACACAAAATAGCAATGTCAGATGATGTTTTGAAGCTTTCAACCCAAAGGCATGCTTCTCCTGACCAATGAAGGTCTTGAATGGCACCTTCTCCAAAGGACTGTTTAATTCATATTAAAAGCATGTTCCAACAAAACTCCTCCTCATCTATAATCTTTAGCTCATCTAAGAACTTTGCTGTAATAATTCCTAACGCAAAATTCACTGTAACTGAGCTGGTTCTCCACTAACATCACTGTTTGAAAAAGATACAAAGGGTACTCCTTTTCTCCTTTATCAAATTGAAATTCAATCAAAAAACCTGCTAATGGCAGCTCTCCATCAAGCTGACAAGTCAGTTTAACAAAATTAACCCTTACTGGACAGATATGCTCTTTTGATCCCCAATAATTGCATATCAAACTCCCCGATTTGGATCATACGAGTACTGTTATTTTGCGCCACAATACTTGAATGAATTTTGCACAAAAACACTCTATTTGAATAGGCCACAAATGACTTATGGCACCTCTTATGGCAATACTAACACCTCAGTCCAGGATACGAGGAAGATTAAAGTGACTTTTCTGGGGGAAATGTACTACACCTCCCTATCCCAAGACATCTTGTTTATATTTGCCTATAAATATACTTAGGGTACTTAGGGATTGCTGTTAGGTTTAGTTCTTATCTTTTACAGTAGTATGTCAGCTTTAATTGTAATTTTGAAAACTAAAGTACAAAGAAATATTAGAAAAAACATGTACAACTCACTAAAAGGTACTGCATCTCCCATTCCAGTACAGAAACTGTTAATGATTTGTTCTTATCTCTTATGATACTACGTGAGTTGTAATTGTAATTTTACAAAAGAAAAAAGTTATTAGCAACACCATGTATAACTTTATAAAATTAGCATCCCTTTACAAATGTCTTGGAAATATTTGCTTTCAACTTCCCATGGAGGGCACAGAAAATTTTTTAGTGCTTTTTTCTTATACCAAATGCATTTGCATATCTTCGTCTTTCCACCGATTTCTTTTTTTAAACTGGCCAACCTTAAAGTTTGCCCAGCCTACAGGTGTTCTTAATGTACATTTTAGCCCGGCCTGCAAGGTTTAATACAGCCGTATGAACACAATATGTGCACTCAGCTCCACAAACTTCCTCACGTAAGAAGCCAGTGATTCATTTCAATCTCAAAAGACTCTACAGCTTCTGTTAACATTAGCAATGTACAAACATTGAACACTTTTAAAAATTTAGAGCTTTTTGTGAACTGTGACAATCTTGCCCAATTTTGAGTACTACAGAAAATGGCACTGAACATTACGAAACCATACAACTGAATGAGGAGAGATGGTGAAAAGTGCAGTATGAGGGTCTGGGCATGCAAAATGGATTACAATGACTGACATCTTGTCATGGCAGAACAAAAAGCATGTCAGTCTTACAATTAAAAGGGAAACAACAGAAATGCAGTAACACCTGAACTTTGCAGACTTCTGTACTTATTAGATACCATATTATGATTATTTTTTCCTAAGCACCATTTTAGATGTGATACATTTTTTTATAAATCTCTTAAATTGAATGATAAGTGTAAAGTACAGTTAGTTAAGAACTATGTGGAATTGCTATTAGCTGTAAGATGTCTTGAAAATATTCAAGTGCGGGCTGTAATACAAGGTTTTCATTACTTAACTGCCTTTGTTACTTATATAACAGACCAGACCCCTGGAGTTTCTGTCAAGATGAGGTGTTACTGTACAAATAAATCTACAATATAAAAATGTTCTCATTACAAACCAATTTATTTATTAAAATAAACAGTAAGAGATGTACAACGAATTTCAAAAACTTTCAAAAAATTGTTACTAACCCTAGTTATGTGCATGGGTCTTCTAATAACAGCATAATAGTTTGGTGCATATTCTTCTTCCACTGGGTCATGGAATGGCCAAGCATCTTCATGATCACGTAAATGTTCTAAGACTTTGTACATTCCTGTGCGTAGGTCATCTTCAGTTTGCAAAACCCTTTAAAAAAATTTATGCAATGAAAATATTTATTCTGAGGAGTAACTGTTTTCTCTTACACTATAAAAGCAAAGGAAAATTAAATCAGCTAGAAAGTTGTATTTTGAGATAAATTCCTAAATTATTTTTCTTCCTAGTTGGCACAGACATGATTCCACCCTGCCAACATTATCAAAGTCAGATGGGATAATAACACTTATGTCTATTTCTGTAATGATGATTGTCATGCCCAAACTAAAGGTTTCCCAAACTAAAGTTTTATCTTCAATTAAAAGTTCATCCTTCCACAATCTTCCCATTTGTTCATTGTACAATACTAAAGTTTAGTTGCATCAAATGAAAGTTTTTGGAATTTATGTTTAACTGCTCCCGGCAGCTGCAGTACTTGCTGCTATTTCTTTGTCTATATTTCCTTATTGATTAGCAGAGCAGAGATCCAGTAGCTTTCAATATGACAGCTTCACTTATTTATGGAAAGAGTAAGTCTGTCAAAAATGGGATTTTAGACATGAACTTTCAAGTGTTTCTATGACACTCCGAGAATCACTGAAAATAACAAACTGCTGTCAAGGTGTATTTTGAATAATTCTAAATGCAAGTAAGATTGAAGAATATTCTTCTGAGAAGAGGCCACTTCAAGTAATGAGAAATTAACTTTTTTATCAAGAGATTAATGAGAAATTAACTTTTTTATCTAGAGATATGGCATAGCACAGTGAACAGAATTCATTTCATATCTAACCCCATTAACAGAAGAATCTGACATATAAACTTCAATTACAATGAAGATGATGACATCTGGAATAAGAAAACAGCCTGTAGAAAATACTTACATGTGCGCACTTTTAACTTTCTTCTTAGTTGGTGGTGACGTGACAGAATTGACAGTATTAACAGCTGGTTCAGAGACAACTGCAGCTGAATTCAACGAGAAAGCCACTGAAGATAATGAGTTATTTGTTTTCCGCCCACTGTATACCTGTCAAAAGAATAAACAATTTCAGTAATAATTCTTTTCCATTAACTCTACATCATATTCACGATACTCAAGTCATATATTACTAAACAAATCACCACTAAGGAAAAACATCCAAAAAGAAGCACTGAATTTTGAAAAGTATATATAATTTTTTATTATTATCATAATTACCGAAAGAAGTTACTAGGACCAATGAGTTCTATTTCTAGATTCTCATATGGCTCACTTAACAGATTTTATCTTCAGCGGAGATATAAAAGGATATGGATAAAAAGTAAAAGGTAGAAAGTAATATAGCTGGGGGATGAAAAGACTCTGAACAGAACATTTAATATTATCCAAAGTACTAGGTTAGCTACAAGAGATATCTTAACCAAAACAGGGAATTAAAATTAAAATGTGGACCTCTAATACAGGTAGGCTTATTCTTATACATTTTCACTAACATAATTCAGATTAAAAAACCATAACTTTAGAGAATAAACGCACCATAATGAAGGTTATGTAAAAATAATTTTTTCAAGGATTTGTTGTTCTTATAAGAATTTTGGGTACTCATACCAAATATGTTTTTATTGTCAGAACTAATGCAGGATCTGAGGAAGAAGTCATGAAAACATTAAAGAGGGGCAAGAGGGGAATGAACTGGTGTCTGAAAATCAACATAAGCTTCCCAAGGAAGCAAAGGAAAAAGTAGTCAGGAATGTAGTAATATAGCTGTTGTGGGGAAGTGCAGGTAAACTCAGTACTGTGTACTGACTGTATCAGATGGTGTCACGAATTCTCACAGTTAAAAACTGTAGAGGGAATAAGAGATTTCCATAACCCATACACAGGAGCAAATGGGAAAGAAGAAACAGAGCAGTTCTGCTACCTCAAGAGACCCTGCACTGAGGCAGGAATTGAAAGAACAGTAGGAGAGTCACTGCATTATTTCTGAAGAGGAAAGATTTCATGGCTGCTCTGTAAGACCTTTACTACTCTATGTTGCAGAAACACTGGAACTGACAAGGAAAATGGAAGAGACTTAGAAAAGGTTTGACTACACAAAATGTAAGATTTTGTTACACACATGTTAACTGATCAAGAATTTCCCATTGAAAGGCTCCTGTGCTTGGGTAGGCACATTAACTAAAAGCCTGTTTGTGATTATGAGTATGTTGTCTACAAAAAGTTTTGCCTGCCTTGCAATTTCTATAATAAATTCATTTCAAATTTTTCCAGAGTATTTGCACCTCTGTACAAATTGCTTCAAAAGAATACTAAGTTTCATGGGACAAAGAATAATTAAAATTTATTTTTGCTCAAAAAGTGCTATGCTTGTACAATTCACCAACTATAGCTGTTCTTGTGCAAAGAAAGTCCAAAGTCCTGCCTTGGCCAGAGAGAGGAATAAAGTTGTAAATAAGGTCGAAGTCTTTTACAGAGTTCTATCTAGAACTCCACAAACTGAGAGTCAAGTCTAAGAACCAGCAATATACACTGTATGGTGAGGGCTTAAGTGGTCCCTGCTGAACCAACATACATTGTGATGCATCCACTGTGCCTCTTAAAACTTGTAATGTGGTAGATCTTTGGCTTGGGCAGTTGACAGAAAACCTTCTGAACATAAGCAATTAGCAGAAACCTTTTTGGTTCTACAGAAATGACAGCTTTGGCTGAAACTTCATTTCTGAGACATCTTTAGCTAATTAGACAAAGCAGTTTACATTTCAAACCTGGGTATGGGTGGCTAATCACCACAGGACCCCATAGTTAAGATGTGATCCAGATGCAGCCATAAATTGCAGTCAAAGGCTTGCATTCACTATCTGCCAAAACCAAAAGACACTGATAAAGACTATGACCAATCTTCATTATGCAACTTCGCTAAAGGTTGTCTCAAATTTTTAAAAAGGAAAGGTATACCACAATAGGGGCCCCTTGAAGCAGAATGGAGAGTTGCAGGAGTCAGCTAACTAAATGATTACCTGAAATATTACCTGGGCATCAGCTTAATTATTTGGCCTGTTGGCCATCTCCAAAACTCTACCAAAGGGAGGACACCCTTGGACTTCATTATGGATGAACTACCTGACATAATCCCCACTACTGTGATGGACAGCCAAAGTTAGACAGGGGCCTGAAATGGGTGATGTGACAAAACATTGCCTTTAATTCCAATATAGTATGGGATTCATTCTTCATACTGGCCTGTAAACTTGATACCAACAGAACATCTTGCACTGAATTTCTACAGAGAATTCTATTTCTTCCTTGAAGGGAATCATGTGGAAAAGGTGCTCCTTGAATTACTTTGCAATCTGGTCTGCTCCTGGCCCAGGTTGCAAGTCACATCATCACAGGGGAAAGACTTCATTATAAAAGCTATGTATAGAGGGGCACTTCCCCTAAGGTATTCAACTGGCTTTCAGCTTTCAATCCTTTACAATCTATTCTTGCTGGAAGGGGGATATTTTACTGAGGAAATTGGAAGGGAGTGTGTTTGGCCATATGCAACTTATAAACTTCACAAGCTCTATAGAATTTGCTCTCTTGAGCTTTGCATAGGTTGTTTTACCAAACTTTTCTAGTAGGACTTCACATTTTCTGAGGATTCACAATTATTCATGGCCTTCAATATCTCACAAGACTTGATCTGCCTAGGTCAGGTGTACGACAGTTTTAATAGAAAGGACATAAAGCATCTAGACTTTTTCAGCCTTAGTTTCTTTTTTTGGACCTGAAAGATCTCTAGTAGCCATATAATAAGAGTTTCCACCATTCACCAACAGACAAAATGAACAGACAGCAAACAACTGGACTCATTTGTCTCAAAAACCGTACTCTATAGAGAAATCAGGTGTTCTACAACTGTTAACAGATCGAAGCACCTGATTGTAAGACATATCAGCAGCAATTCTGTATGCAACTGATGCAGTTTCCCAACTCCAGAGGCAGGCTATAGTTGGAATTCAGATCTCTTTATCAATAGTATCTACTGTTCATTAATGGGATCTTCAATTGGAAGTTGTTGGATGCTTCTGTACCATACTCTATTATTAACAGATCCCAATGTACATAACACTTGGCAAAATATCTTATTCAACTGTTAATCACAGTATGTTAATTGTAGAACATGGAAAATCCAATGCTAAAGTCTCACCATAACGCAAACTGAAAACCTTTTCTTTTTCTTTGGCCTGGGTGGGTGGGAATAGATGGGAAAAGGATAGCTGTGTTGTTCTTGCATTGACTAGGTGGAGGAGGGAGTGATGCATAATTGTCCTCACATGTCGAACAGGAATTGCACCACCTACATTTATTTCTGTCAATTTATTTTGAGACTTCTCTTATACAAACCCATAATTTCCTCTCATTTTAATTCCAAGATGAGTGAGGTAAGAAAGACAAGAAGATCAGATGTCTTCTCCTATGTTTGGAGCAAGGCCTGCCATGTAAGGCCAAGTTGTATTCCTTTAACAAAAAAGTAAGGTTTTAAGTATATAACAGTTGCCTGTACTCCACATAAAGATGCAGAGGGAAGGTCAAACACTCACAAGCAACATGAGGTGTGAAAGCAGGTACCCTGAAACAGCCACACCTCAAATGTGCCAATATTGAGGGATGATAATCTTAAGGATGAAGAAAAGGAAGCACCCGCACGATTCATTTCCAACAGACAGTACATAAGCCAGTGACAATTAGCCAAACAAATACATATTGAAATATTTACAGATCATATCACACCAGCAAAGCCTGGTAACTGTGGTGGCACCTCCACAAACCACCTCAAAAGGATGACACCAAGTTTAAAGTTACACACAAACACCCACGTGGAGGAATAGTCAAGATGAAGAACAAAATGCCTGAGTTTTCTGAAGATAAGTCTTGTCAGCTCAAACTAGACAAAACTAGACTAAAAGAAAAAGGGCAACACTGTCAAGTCACAAATAACTGGGGACTGACTTTTAGCCTTGAAATCCAAAGAGAGCACAAATGATGACCTGTGCAAAGAGTAAGACATCACTGGCAGTTGCTGATGTAGTTGAAAGGGGTACAGGCTATCAACAAATCTAACAAGTAATCATCCGGTTTGTGATGAGACCTGACCAAACTGCTTGATATCACAGCTAAGCTGCAACTAGGAAGCTTGACCATATGCCTTGGAGCAAATTGTCTACACTGGAAAAGGTAAGTCTAAAATGTATTGATCAAAGAGTAGATCTGAGGTGTCCTGTAACACCAAAGGCCAACCCATCCTAGCTGAAAATCCACAAAAAAAGCAGCCCTATATGCCTTCACTGCAGACAATAATGACATCTTGACAGTCAAAGAAAGACAAAGTCCACTTCTAACATAAGACCATAATTGCAAAAAAAAAAAAAAAAAAGGCAGAAAAGGTTGCAAAGGAACAAGACTAGCTAGATGCTCAGAAAAGAGAGAGAGAGAGCAGACTTGCTCAGTTTGACAGCAGAAGAAAAAGTGAGTGGTGAGGGTGGGAGATTGGGGGATACCCACTCTCGCTGCACATCTCCACCAGTTAACTACCTTGTTACCAAGATTCAACATTCAATCCAGTTCACACCATAAGGTACTCCTAATATAAAAGGCAATAGTCGTATCCCCATAAGAACAAATTGTTGTTTTCAAATTACAACATTTTTCACTCTGACAGTGTTCACACACTGGAAAAGTAGGATAGTAGGATAGTAAAAAAGGACTAAAGTTACAGCTGGAGGATTCAAGAAATCAAACAACACAAGAAATGAGATAGCAAAATTGCACAGGTGCATAGGTATTATTAATAAAAATAGTGCTGAACAAAAATATAAAAATTTTCTTACCTGTGGTTTTGTGTTTTCCTCATCATCATCACTAGAAACTTCTTCCTTCACAACTTTGTTCCGGGAACCTGGCTTTCTCCCTGGCTTTCTGCCAGGTTTTCGTCCACGTTTTTCCTTCCCTTTTACTTTTAATTTTTCTTCATCTGTATTCTTATTATCATCAATAACAATCTTTTTTCTTCGTCCACGGCCAACTTTTACCTTGACTTTTGCCTCCTGCTCAATAGGATATTCATCACCACTTTTTGTTTCCACATCTTCACTTTTTATTCTCAATCCCTCATCAATGCTTTTTCTCCTTCCCACATCACCATTTTTCTTTTTTATACCTTCATCTATACTCTTTCTTCTTCCAGGACCCTCAACACTTTTTCTCCTACCTCTACCTTCTTTCACTTTTGTGTCAGATTCATGGACAGTATTTCTTTTGTCTCTACATTCATCATTGATGTTTCTCACTGGTTCTTCCCACAAATTGTCTTGGTGATCTGAGTCATCATTTATCTCAATCACTTCAACACTTCTGTCTTCAGAATTATATTTGTTTTTGATATCAGAGCTTTCACTTCTTTTCCTTTCTCTTGGAGACTTGAGGATGTTTGATGAAGATATCAGCTCATCCATCACATCCTCTTTACTAAAATCACGGGACTTTTTCCTGGAAATCATAAAAATTATAAAACACTATGATTTTCACAAATTATATAATTTTGTTCTAATGAACTAATACTCTATTTCCACTGCACAATAAATGTAGGAGTTTTGAAAGTTCCATTATGATGCAAGGCATTACAATATTAGAACAGCAGTGAGTAAAAAATAAGCATGAAATGATTTATCAAAGATATAAAAAACAAAAAAAATTTACAATAATTTCCATATTCATAAATCAAAAACTCTAATTTTACTTACAACACAATTTCAATGTGACATACATTAACTACAGATGTGTCATTCTCAAGAATGAAAACTTAGAGGGTAACCTTATATTATTCTCCTTAGATGCAAATCTCAGCAAGAGAGGACATCCCCTTACTAAAGTCACACAAAAAATTTTTTATGCAAACTTCTTGTTTTACTTTTGCTGAATCACTCTTCAAGAAGGAGGCAAGGCAATGCTGCATAACTTCAACCTTCTTCTCTAACTGCAGATTTATACAACTCTATGGTATCATAGGGATCTCTGAAACTCCCGCAAAATATGCAAAAAAATCATACAACATTGAAAACCTGCAAGTTTCATCAAAATCCCATTCACCTCAAACCCTAATCTTTTCCTGAAGTCACTCATGACAGACTAAAGCAAGAAGCACAAAGAATGAAATGAATGATGCCAATAGTAAACAAGTAAAAAAATGTCCAATCGAGTTTTCTGTAAAGTGTATAATAAAGGCCACCGAAAATAGATCTAACTTTTGGTGGTTTCGGTATAATGCTGTATGAGCCGTGGCCCATGAAACTTTAACCATGTACTGGTGGTGGCCTGTCCTATATCGTTGCCAGATGCACGATTATAGCTAACTTTAACCTTGAATAAAATAAAAACTACTGAGGCTAGAGGGCTGCAATTCGATATGTTTGATGATTGGAGGGTGGATGATCAACATACCAATTTGCAGCCCTCTAGCCTCAGTGGTTTTTAAGATCTGAGGGCGGAAAGAAAAAGTGCGGATGGACAGACAAAGCCAGCACAATAGTTTTCTTTTACAGAAAAATAAAATGAAGTTTTATATATACTTACCAAGTAATTACTTAGCTAAGAGTTTCTAACTTGACGGCAGCTTCAATTTTGAAATTCGTGGTAGTGATAGTTTTTTGTTTCTGTAGGTGACTAACTCCGCCCACTTTCAGGGTGAAGAGAGAAACAACTAAGACAAGAGCTTCACTTCTGTTTATGCTTGAAGGTCCATGTGAGGTGAGGAGGGCGGGCTCCATTTGTAATTACTGGGTAAGTATATATAAAACTTTATTTTATTATAAAAATGTCATTTTTATATATTACCCAGTAATTACCTAGGTGAATCCACATTGAAGGAGGTGGGATTCATGGACATCTTGTACTCTAACATTAAAAATTATAATGAAATGAGAACAAAAAAAAAAAACTTAGCACTGAAAAAATGCTTGTTGTTTCTTATCTGGTGAGAGAGCTGTGCAGGTAGATACTGCCTTGGGTTGGCGCTCATCTTGACCGAGTAGTAGTGTGGCGGTATAGGCAGGGTCGCTTCTACTGAAGTGAGCAACTTCGTAGCGGAGGAGTACTCCGATCGCTGACAAAGTATGAAGTAAACTTTGCAATGAAGGAAAATCCAATAATTAACAAAGTCAACAATAAAATGCCCCTGCCCAGGGTGCAGTGCAATAAAAACAAAACCAGAGAAATAATCTCCTACATCACACATAAAAAACACACATATATAAATAAATAACCACCACCCTACACAGACAAAACTGGTAGGCACTCTAGGTACTTTGTACCCTCCAGGCTCCCCATGAACTCAACACCTTGACAAGGCGAAGAAAAAAGTAGGAAGTGCTGCTTCCTACGTTCCCTTCCTGAACACTACACCAGCCACAGCCAACGGTCCGAGTGTACTACAATCTTCATACGTCGTCTCCACATCTCCTAAATAATGAGTAGCAAAAACAGATCTACATTTCCGGAATGTAGTCTGTAAGATAGAAATGAGAGAGAGATTATGCTTAAAAACCACTGATGTAGCCGCTCTCACATCCTGAGCTCAAACCTTAAGTCCAGGCAGAACGTTCTCTCCGATTTCAGTGTGTGCTTCGAGGATCAGGTTTCTAACGAAAAAGGATAAGGCATTTTTAGACATAGGACTGGCCGGGTTCTCTGTCCTCTTGATGTAATGTCTAAGCACTCTTACTGGGCACAGACCTCACTCCTCTTCCTCAGGACCCAGGATGTTCAATAAACCTTTAATAGCAAAGGAACGAGGCCATGGCTGTGAAGGATTCTCATTTTTTGCCAAGAAGCCAAGGGTAAGGGAACAGACTGCATCACCTTGAGAAAAACCTATCCTTCTGTCTAATGCATGCAGCTCACTCACTCTTCTCGCAGTGGCTAGCGCAACCAGGAAAATAGTTTTCTTAGTCAGATCCTTCAACAATGATGAACTCATGGGTTCGAATCCTGAGTCAGACAGCCACTTGAGGACTACATCTAATGACCAAGGGCATACCTCCTCCTTGTCAACCTTGGATGTGTCGAAAGACTTAATGAGATCTGAGATATCCTGGTTTGAAGAAATGTCTAAACCTCTGTGTCTAAAGATTGAGCTAAGCATAGCTCTATATCCTTTTATTGTAGACGAAGAAAGACCCCTGGTGGATCTCAAGTAAAGAAGAAAGTCCGCCACTTGAATTATAGTGCTCTTAGAAGAAGAGACGTTATTCTTCTTACACCAAAGTCTAAATACTGCCCATTTTGTCTGGTAGACCTTGTTAGTAGAATGTCGTCTAATTTTAGAAATAGCTTCTGCCGCAGCTCTTGACAAGCCTTTCACTCGCAAGAGTTTGTGGATAGTCGAAACCCTGTCAGGGCCAGAGTGGATGTGTCCTGATAAAATTTCCTGTAATGGGGTTGTCTGAGTAGACTTGGGAATGTTGGAAGAAGGCATGGGAAGTCTACTAGTAGTTCGAGAAGCTCCAGGAACCACTCTTTCCTCGGCTAAAAGGGGGCTTTTAAAGTCATCCTGGCTCTTTGATGCAATTGGAGCTTCTTCAGAACCTCCCTCACCATCCCAAACACAGGGAAGGCATAAACATCCAGTCCCGACCAATTTTGCATCATCACATCTGTCGTCCAAGCTCGTTGGTCCGGAAACAGTGAGTAGAACAGGGGAAAACAGTGGTTTTTAGGTGTCGCGAACAAATCCACCATCAGTTCTTCCCACAACTTCCACAGGTCGGCGCATACTCAATGGTCCAGAGTCCACCCTGTCAGGAGAATTCGTTTGTGACGACTGAGTTCGTCTGCCAATATGCTGCACTTCCCTTGAACGAACCAAGTTAACAGCTGGTTCGGTTCTGCTCTGCCCAAAGAAGAAGACTCCTGGCAGTCTCGCAAAGGGAGAATGAGTGAGTCCCCCCTTGGAGTCTTACATAAGCTAAGGCTGTTGTGTTGTCTGCATGCACCATTATTACTTTGTTGTGTACTTCCCTTGCGAAATGCTGCAGTCTTAAATGGATGGCTTTCAGTTCTTTGATGTTTATATGCAGAGCCTTCTCTTGCTGGGACCAAACTCCCAAAACTTCTTTTCCCACCAGAAGAGCTCCCCAACCTATGTCCGACGTGTCAGAGTAGTAGTCTAGGTCGGGGTTCACTACCGAAAGAGACTGTCCCTCCAAAAGTCTGCTTGCGTCATTCCACCAGTGCAGGTCCTCCTTTATCTCTTGCATTACTGGGAAGATGCATAAGTCCTGATTTATCCTGCGATTCCAAATGACTCTTAAAAAGAATTGTAGAGGTCTCATATGCAGCCTTCCCAACCTCACAAACCGTTCAATCGACGAGAGTGCTCAGGAGACTCACCCATTGAGTGCCTGAACACTTCAGAAGGGAAAGGAAAAGGCTGACTCTTGAGGTAGGCTTCTATCCTTCTGGGGAAGGGAGAAGCCTGAAAATTCTCAGTCGATCTTCATCCCCAAATATAGAATCTGCTGAGAAGTCAGTTGGGATTTTTGAAGGTTTAACAGCAAACCTAGATCCTGGGTCAAAAGTAATGTCCTTTGAAGGTCCTCCATGCATCTGTCTCTCGTGGGTGAGCGTATTAACCAATCGTCCAAATATAGGGAAATGTTCACTCCCAGGAAGTGAAGCCAATTGGCCAATGGGGCGAGAACTCGGGTGAACACCTGTGGTGCTGTTGACAGGCCGAAACATAGCACTCGAAACTGGAAAACTTGATTCCCATGAACGAATCTCAGGTACTTTCTTGAGTCTTGTTGGATGGGAATGTGGAAGTAAGCATCTTTCATATCGAGAGAAATCATCCAGTCCCCTCGACAAATGGATGATAGGACAGACTAGACTGTTTCCATATGAAACTTCATTTTCTTTACGTAGACGTTCAGAGCGCTCACATCAAGCACCGGTCTCCATCCTCCCGTGGCTTTTGATACTATAAAAAGCCTGTCGTAAAAACCCCTGGACTCGGTGTTCTCCACCACTTCTATCGGCTACGACAGAAAGAGTAGATAATGACATCATTCATCCTCAGCCCAATAGCAGCCAAACTACCGATGATGTCAGCCGGCATGACATCACGCAACGGCAGGCCAATGGGAACGCTGGAATGAATGATATTCCCAGGTTGCGAAGATCTGTCAGGATCGTGCTTTGCCGCAGAAATTTGGCTTGAAGTTCGCCGACTGCAACCAATCAGAATTCGCCGTCCGTGACGCCCCACTGAAGCCCGTGTATAAGCTCAGAAGGACCTATGCAATCTGTCAGTCCTCTACTAGCTCCCGCTGGAGAATGACAGAAGAGTCTGTCGAAACGTCGCAGCAACAATTGTATAGAACTAACTGTATAGAATATATAAAGAAGCAGAATCCAGATTTTGACTTTTTCCCCATGAAATGACAAATATAGGCGAGCTGTTAGCACGCACCTCCACTGAAGAGAAGTCGAAATAAGGAAAATAGAAAAAGTCTTCTACAAAATAAATGCAGCTGAAGCAGCAATAATATTCAATAGAACCTATTATTATTATTATTATTATTATTATTATTATTATTATTATTATTATTATTATTATTACTGAAGAGTTTAACCAGACCACTTTATCATCTTATAATTTTTACCCTATCAAGGTAGTTTTACCATCCACTCCACAAATACTGTATATCACAAGCAGACTGAAAATATGCATTAAGAAAATGGAGATCACTTGAAACATGACATTTTTATAATAAAATAGTTTTATACATAGTGTACTTACCAAGTAATTACTTAGCTATAGATTTCACTAGTGCGGCAAATCCTAAATTCAAAATATCGCGCCAGAGCTCTCATTGCATCGTAGGTGACAAGCCCCACTCCACCGCACAGGTTGGTTAGTAACGACACTTGTCGGAGGCATCATTATGATTTGACGATATGTCCAAAAGAGGGGAGGAGGGAGGGTTCTGATTCAGTAATTAGTTGGTAAGTATATATTTTGTTATAAAAATGTTATTTTTATATAAGTAACTTACCAATAATTACTTAACTGAATCCCACATTGAAAAGGGAGGTGGGATGAATGGACATATTCTATTTCAAAACATTAAGCGTGATAATGACTTCGAAATACAAAAGGACGGCCACCACTGAGAGCAATGCTTGTCATTACCATGCTTGGTTAGAGCGCTACTGCAGTTGAATACTGCCTCTAGTTGGTGCTCATCTTAACCTGTAGTGGCGCAGCGGTTGAGCCAAGGGTCGCCTCTACATCAGTGGAAGTCTTGCAGCAGAAGATATGCCTGATCGCTGACAAGACGTATAAGAAATGAATGCCCTTGCCCTGGGCACAGTACCAATAATTCTAAAAACCAGATAACACTTGTCACCTACACCGATCACAAAGTCACTACCTAATCGTAAGACTGGTGGGCACTCCAGGTACCATGTACCCCCAGGATCCCCAAGACTCGACACCCTACGTCAGGGAGAAGAGATAAAAGAGAGAAAGAATCTCTTCTATACTTTGTTTCCCAAAGCATGCTAGCCACTAAAATGGCCCTAGGGTCCTGCAATTTCAAACACTATTTCAACTTCATTTAAGTAGCAAGATGCGAATATCCACTTATACCTCCAAGAGGTAGATCGAACAACGGTCAATAGGGTTAAAAAAAATGCTTGAATGCGAGAGGGAGGGCACGACTGCTCGAACTTCATGCACTTTCACTCTGAACTTCAGGCAAAGTGTCCCTCTGGATCCGAGAATGTGCCTTCGAGAACAGGTCCCCTAAGATGAATGATAGGACATTCTTCAGAAGAGTGTGAGAAGAATTCTCGACAGGACACCCAAGGTAGTTAGAAGGTCCTCTGAATTTTCATGGTACCTTGCAGAAAATACCTTAAGTCTCTGACTGGGCAAAGAGCCCTTTGCTCATCCTCCAGGCCCCGGATTCCACTAAATTTTTAAAAATGAAAGGAGCGGGGCCAGGTCTTGGGTGGATCCTCATTCTTGGCTAGGAAAGACCCAAAGTGAAAAAACAGACTGTGAATCTTTGGGAGAAGTCTACGCTTTTGCCAATAACTTGAAGTTGCAAACTAGTTTGGCAAACGTGAAAGCTACGAGGAAGAATGTCTTTCGAGTGAGGATCTTGAGGTAATAATAACAGATCCATGAGTCCCTTTTATCACAACATCTAAATTCTATGAAACCAGATCGGACTTCTTTGTTTTGAAGTGTAAAATGGTTTGACAAGGTCCTAAGATCCTGGTTTGGTCACAGGTACCTACTTCTGTGCTTAAAACTGAGATAAACTTCACATGGTATCCTTTAATGGAGGAAGCGGAGAGACTTCTAAAGGTCCTCAACTAGAGGAGGAAGTCAGTATTTAAGTTAAAGATGTCTTGGATTACAAGACATGATGTCTTAGACACCATCAATGAAAACACTGTACTGTAGTTAATTGATAGCCGTCACAGGAAGATCTGGGAACTAACCCAGCCAGTGGGAAGACAAGCCAGTCTAACTTGCTGCCGGTCTCAAGCCCGTATAAATGGGGAGAGGTGCTGCCTGGTCTAGCCAACCGAGTATGAAAACAGTGGCAAAAACTAAATAATGATTCTCAAGTCAATGACGGAATGCAATAGGGATAGGGTGTACTCCGTAAGCAACGGGCTGCAGTATCCCGACAGCAGTGAGAAATATGCAAAGGGTACCGCAGAAGCCATGACTGCAGCTAAAGAAGTTAGTGAGGAAGAAGGACTGGAAAAAAAAAGGAAAGATGAGAACTGGAAATTGGAATGTTGGTAGACTTACAGGAAAGGGAAGAGAGTTGGTTGATGTCATGCAGAGAAGGAAAATTATGATTCTATGTATACAAGAGACTAAACGGAAGGGGAAAAGTGCAAGACAGCTTGGAGAAGGATATACAGTTACTACACAGGGGAAGATACAAGGAGAAATGGGGCAGGAATTATTCTCCATTCAGATCTGCAAGAGAATGTCACAGAGGTCCAGCATATCAGTGACAGGCTTATGGGATTAAAGTTTGTGAAAGATAAGAGAGTATGGTATATCATCTTGGAATACATCCCTCAACAAGGGTGTAGTGAAGAGGAGAAGGAATTCAGAGGGAAATTAGAAGAATATATAGAAAGAGTTCCAAGAAGTGAGCTATTAAGTGTTATTTGGAGACATGAATGCCCAAGTAGGTGAGAGTTCTGATAACTTTGAAGGAGCATATGGAGGAAGAGGTTTTGGAAGAAGAAACCAGGAAGGTGACAGATTGTTGAAATTAGCAGAAGCTATGAATCTGGTAGTCATGAATACACAGTTTGAGAAAAGGAGAAGTCATCTGGTAACATAAACAAGTGGACAAAATGAGACACAAATTGATTATGTTTTGGTTAGGAAGGAAGACAAGAAAATCATTATGGATTGTCTGGCTATTCCAAATGAATCTGTTGTAGCTAAACATAAACTGGTAATAGCAGATTTTAGGTTGAAAGCAGTAAGGAAAAGAAAAGTCCCAGCCAGGAATAGGAGGACCAAAACTTGGAAGCTGAAGGGGAGAGAAGGCAAGAGAGTTCAGAAGTAAAGTGGAAAGAGCCAGAGAAGAGAGATATGTAAATGGAATGTCAGAATCGCCTAAAGAGATATGGGATTATATGAAAGGGATTGTGGTTCCAGCAGCAGCAGAGGTATGTGGGATTACACGTGGTAAGCAGCAACAGGAAAGAGAAGCATGGTGGTGGAATCAAGAGGTTCAAACAGCTGTGAAGGAAATAATTAGCCAGAAAAGGGTGGGAAGAAGATAACAACTACCAAACAAGAGAGGGGTATAGACAAACAAAGAGGGAAACAGAGAGAAAGGTAGCGATTGCAAAGAGAGAAGCCATGGGAGAGTGGTATGAGAAAATGGGAACACCAGAGGGAGAAAAGATAATCTACAGAATTGCAGAAGCGAGAAGAAAAGACAGGCAGGATGTAGGAGAGGTAGGAATTATTAAAGATGAAAATGGAAATTTCTTAACTGAGGAAGAAGAGGTCAAGAGAAGATGGAAAGAATATTTTTCACAACTATTAATGACTGAGAATGAGTGTGAAGAACTGGAAAATGTTCCTCCAGTAGAAGAGAGAATGAAGTCGAGAATGCTATAAAGAAAGGAAAAGTAAATAAAACTGCAGGACTGCAGGAAAGTCAGAGGTAACAATAGAAATGATTAAAGCATTGGGAAATCTAGGTAAAGAGTGGGTGCACTCACTATTGGAAAAGATTGTTGAATGATTAAAATGTATAAACAAAAAGGACATGTTAAACTGTGGGAACTACAGAGGAATAAAGCTTTTGGAGCATGTATTCAAGATACTGGAAAGAATAGTAGAAGGGAGGTTGAGATAGATGATAGATATACATGAGCAGCAGTTTGGGTTTATAAAAGGAAAGAGCACAGTGGATGCTATTTTTATAGTAAGACAAGTCCAAAAGAAATATTTAGAAGGAAACATGAAAGTTACATGTGTTTTGTGGATCTTGAAAAGGCATATGACAGGGTACCAAGACGAGTAGTTTATTGGTGCTTGAGAAAGAGAGGAGTACCAGAGAAGTTGGTAAGGTTAGTGAGGACAATGTATGAGGGGGCAAGAACCAGTGTACAGACAAAATATGGGGAGACTGAGGCATTCCCTGTGGAGGTTGGCCTCCATCAGGGATCAGCTCTGAGTCCATTCTTGTTCCTCATTGTTATAGACTGTTTGACATCAGAATTAAAGGAAAACGAAGAACTATGGGAACTGATGTTTGCTGGTGATTTAGTCATTATAGCAGACACAGAAGAAGAACTTCAGGAACAGTTTTTAGCATGCAAAGGAGCCCTGGAAAAGAAAGGATTGAAGGAGAACATTGGAAAGACAAAACTAATGATTAGTAGTAAATAATGACATGAAGAAGTAAACAATCAAGTGGAAGATGGTACAGTGCTAAAACAGAACACTGGGTTTAACTAATTGGGATCAATAATAGCACAGGAGGGAGGTACTGAGAAAGCAGTAAGACAGAGAATTAACCCTTAAGGGACAGATTGAGCCTCACTGTGAAGTACGACAGGATTGGAGAGATGGACGGATTGAGCCTGAGTGTGAAACAATATTACACACCACTGATATGGTAAGAATGAGGCGAGAGACAGGTACCAATACTTCTATATGCTATAAATTCACTAATAGCAACTTTTATACTGACCTGAGAGTCGTACCAGTGTTGCCACAGACGTCTTTCCAGCCATCAGTGATGCTTCTGACTTGAAGGGGAAAAGTACTGCATACCTCTCTCACGAGTCTTTTTGTAAATTTGCTTGTAAATATACGAAGGGGTTGCTGTTGTTTTTGTTTTTTGTCTTTTACGATAGCATGTCGGTTGTAAATGTAATTTTACAAAGAAAATTTCAAATAAATATTAGAAAAAGCAAGTAAAAGTAAAAAAAAAGTTACTAAATCTTCCTTCTCGTAAATTTACGTGAATATTTTTCAACAAATATGCAAAAAACTTGTTACTGCTTTTATTTCTATCTGTTTTGATACTGTGTGAGCAGTAACAATAATTCTACAAAATACATTAAATTTATTTATTAGAAAAAAACATATATAAGTTGGTAAAATTTACGACTGTCTTGTAAATGAGGCCCCACAAGGGTTGTAAATAGTCATTTTCAACTTCTCGTGGAAGGTAGGGAAAGTGTTTTAGAATTTTTTTATTTATACAGTGTAAATGTACGTGTCATTCTCTTTCCATTGATGTGATTTTTTTTTATTTTGCAGACCTCAAAGTTTCCCCGGTCTGGGGTGCTGCACTTTGATAAATTATGCCGTCCCTTAAGGGTTAAAGAAGCATGGCGAAAAAGGAAGGAAGTAACTGGAGTTGTTTTAGACAAGAAAATGCTATTAAGGATCAAAATGAAAATTTATAAGACAGTTATCAGGCCTGTACTATCATATGGGGCAGAAAGTTGGGCACTTAAAGAGGAAAGAGGAGGGACTGTTGGAAAGAACTGACATGAGGATGGTGAGATGGATTGCTGGAATATCACTACTGGAACAGAGGGAGAGTCAAGATATAAGAATATGTGGTATATGTAATGTAAAGGAGAAGACTAGGGAAGCTCATCTAAGATAATATGGCCATGCAATAAGCAGAGAGAAGGTGGAATCAATCAAGAGAGCTAAGAACATGCCAGTGATGGGGGGGAGGAGTGTGCGGCGTCAGCAGAGCAGATGGATGGATGTGGTTAGGAGGGATATGGGTTAGGTGGGACTGGGGGAAGCAGATGCAGGGAATAGAAATAGATGGAGAAACTTAGACTCAAGCGGCCAACCCTGCTATACAGTGGGATTAATAAGGTCGAAAGAAGAAGACAGAAAGATCTGGGAACCCCTCCTTCATTGGCCCAGCGGAGCTACGAGGGTCATCGACATGTTGGGGTGTGGTAAGAAATTTCTTCAGGAGAGAGGATACTTCTTCTGAAACAAAGGGCGATCCTTCTCTGATCGTTTTGAGAAGTTCGTCAAACCAATGGGAGAGGTTATTAAGGGAGGGTTCTCCATGCAGGCATGCAGGGGATGTAGTAGGCCCCATTTAGAATTTGAGAATCCACTAGTCTGCCCCCTGCTATAATTAAACTGAATTAAATATAGAATTTAGGCCAAAGGCCAAACACTGGGACCTGTAAGGCTATTAAGTGCGCTGAAAGAGAAATTGACAGTAAAAGGTTTGAAAGATGTAACAAGAGGAAAACCTTGCAGTTGCACTATGACTCAATTGTTAGGAGAGGGTGGAAAGTAAGATGGAAGGAAGAGAATATGAAAGAGGTACAGTACTAGGAACGAAAAGGGTTGCAGCTAGGGGCCAAAGGCACGCTGCAAAGAACCTTAAGTAATGCCAACCGTGCACCACATGAGGTGCACTGATAGCACTACCCCCCTACAGGGGTTATCCCATTTCTCCCACAAACAGAGAAGTCTGGTTAAAACCAGGGCATGAAAGACTCTTATCTCACATGTAAATTGCAACTAAGGCTTGCTTCCACAAAAGGAATACTGTTGCAAAGGAGAAGCCATCTGGATCAGAATGGCGACAAAGAACTCTTTGGGTGCCTGGTAGGCCGAGTTAAGAGGTCTTGCGTGGATTCCTGAAAAAGTCCGAAACAATCTCTTTCATAATCGTTATGAACAAGGGGGGGTGAAGTGAGTTCATGGGCGAATTCACAATGCCGACTTCTAAGACTACGTAACTCCTCTGACGATAAAGGAGCACTAAATTTTTCTTTCCAAAACTCTGAAAGAGAAAAGGTTTGTGAGTTCCAAACAGCTATCTCTGATGTCTCCGTCCGTGCATTAAAGCACACTGAACAAGAAAGCCTGAAAGTGCAGTCCTAAAAACCTGAGGTCTTCTATGTTCTTCGCTAAGGTGTTCTACGTTCTTCGCTAGAGCTCCTACCATCCAATGTAGGAAGCTGAAGTTCAAAAAACTATGAAGAAGTTCTTAAGAAGGTGGACAAAAAGAACCTAATTTCGTCGGAGCGAAATCCAAACTATGAGAAGAGTCAATGAGGCCGGAGAATCCCCCCCTTGGAAGATCACTACTCCCCACGGGGGAACCTCCCCAGTGACGAGCGAGAGGTATCCTGTAGTCCCCCCTTAGCAGAGAAGAGGGAGGAAGCAAAAGTAGTCATGCCATTTCTCTCTTAGAAATGAGCCAGTCTTGGATTTCCTTATGCACTTTCTTGCTTAGGGAGCCAGGAACTAACTCCTGGGTGGCTCTTCTTCAGGAAAGAGGAAACAGGATGGGCCGGGGTAACTGTAGTGAAAAACAGGGATGGAAATTTCGCCAACAGGAGCAAGGAAGCACTTCCTACACTAAAGGAGCAAATCTTGATTAATCTCCTCTTCATTCTCGACAGTATTGGAGACAAGGATGCACCCTGGGGAGGGTTTGAGGTGGGAGCTTTTTTAATTAATTTTTTTTATCTCAGAAAGCTGTAAGTGTGATGGACGCCAAGAGGGGTCTGGGCTGTTGCCCCCATTAGGGGCGCTGGGTGCTTAAGAGCGGAAGAGGGATGACAAAGAGTTGACTCCAGACTAGGGATCCGTGGCACCGGGTGCTCAGAAACCGGTGAAGGGAGCACTGGAGCTGGATCTGGGATCCTGGGAGCAAGAGCTGGATCTGGGATCCTGGGAGCAAGAGCTGGATCTGGGATCCTGGGAGCAGGCGCTGGGCGCTAGAGATGAACACTTTGGGCACCCAGCATCCAAAAAAAAGGGGGCTGGTGCTTGGAAACTGGTGCTGGGAGCACTGAAGGTAGATCCGGGCTCTTGGGAGTGAGTGCTGGGCACTTGTGATGCATGCTTCAGGCGCTTGGCATCCAAAAGCGGGCACTGTATACCCGGACGATCTGGAGAGAAAAAGCCCAATAATCCCAATAGTGAGAAGAAAATGGTTCCAATGCAAGGACTGAGGAATCCACTGCAAATCTGCAGGAAGGCTGTGGGCTACCTAAATCCTCTTGTTCCACTTTAACAAGTGGGGAAGACCGACCAAAGTCACCCACCTGTCTCTTCAACTGCCTGGATGAATCGAGGGAGCACCATATTGTGGCATTGGGTGTAATCGGAATCTGAGTCCAAGTTGAAGACACAGTAGACACATTCACAACGCGTGTTTCCAACCTCCGTCTGTCGACAGCTAGATTTCTCAATTGGCTCGACCAAGGGGGCAGCAACTCGATGTGTAATTCCACTAGCATACCTCGGACCTCCGATATGTCTTTTCCCCGGGTAGGGGAGCAAGACAGGGACCTTGGTCTAGGAGAGCCAAGGAATGAGTACTGAATTGAACTGAATACAGAATTTAGGCCAAAGACCAACCACTGGGACCAAAGAGGTCATTCAGCGCTAAAACAGAATTGAAAGTAAAAGTTTAAAAGGTGTAACAGGAGGAAAACCTCGCAGTTGCACTATGAATCAATTGTTAGGAGAGGGTGGAAAGTAAGATAGAAGAAAGAATATGAAAGGAGGTACAGTAAAAACACGAAAGGGGTTGCAGCTGGGGGTCGAAGGCACGCCGCAAAGAACCTTAAGTAATGCCTACAGTGCACCGCATGAGAAGCCGAGTTGGAAGACAAATTACACACATCCAACGACGTGCCTTTCCAACGGCAGTCTGTCAAAACCTGGGATTTTGCAATGGGTTCGACTGAGGAGGCGGCAACCCATGGACACACCCCACCAGCCTCCCTTGGACCTCTGGTATGTCTTCTCCCCAGTATGGGGAAACAGTCAGGGACCTTTGTCTAGGGGCACCAGCAGGCAAGAAGCTACCTCCTCCACTTACACTTTCCTTGGCTACTTTCTAAAAGCCATCTTTCGAAACCTGGGACTTTGCAACCCATGGGCAAACCCCACCAGCCTCCCTTGGACCTCTGGTATGTCTTCTCTCAGGTTTACGGGAGTGGGACAGGGACCTTTGTCTAGGAGAACCGGCGGGATGGGAAACCACCTCCTCCGCTAGCACTTCACTTGACAATTCATACTTTGAGCTCACTACAAGGTTCAACTGGTTATCGGACCTGGAAATAAGATTGGCAATGGTATCAGGGTTAGAAGCATAGAAGCTAAGCAAGAGAGTATGTAGAATGACAGAGGGCAGAGAACAGGAGACAGAACGTGACCAGGAGTAGAAAGAATAATAAGACTAAGATTTTACTTACGATAGGGGAAGAATCTAGACTGACCGAATCTTCTCTCAGCCCTAATGGCCACCTTCCTCTTCTATTTGTTTCAATGTTACTAAGGTCTAACACTCATCACAAGTATCTCTTGTAGATACCTGTTCCCTACAATTACTGCACTTGTATGTGCAACACCGCAAAATTTAGTTAGCCTAACCTAACATTCTTCGCTACAATAGCTAAGGCTAGAATAACCAGAATTAGACATTACTAACTGAAAAGGATATTCTGTAATTTATGACAGGTCCTTAACTATATTATCATAACTTGACATAACTAAAGGAAGGGGATACTCTATCTTATACGACAGAAATCACCAATCAATATTATCATAACTATGATATGCAGTCATGCCTAACTTCCGGTCGTAAGGGAGAGAGCCTTGTACAACCGTCATCCATTTGTCATTAGCACCGCAAGAGTTAGTTTGTCTAGCAATACCTCCTCCGCTAAAAGAGCGAAGGCTAACAGTACCTGAATTAGCCATAACTAGATGAAGGGGGTATTCTGTAGTATACAAAAAATATCTCTCCATGAATATTATCATAAGTTTGATATGCAGTTGTGATTGAATCCGATCATATGGAGAAAAGCCCCCGTACAATCGGTGGCCATTTTGAGATAGCACACAAAGCTAGCTAGCCTAACTCACATCCTTCACCACCATAACGAAGGCCAGAAACACTTGAAACAGACATAATTGAATGAAAAAGATATTCTGTAACATACGATAGATATACCTTTATCTATATCATCATCATTCTGATAAGCGGTGTCTACACTCCAACTCGATGAGAACGCCATTTCGTCTTAGCTACACTTAGCTAACTATCAGCATCCCAGAGACGCCTGAATTGACATAATTAAAAGAAACAGGTTAATCTGAAGGACTAATAACAGATCAGCAACTAGGATAAACAAAAGCGATAATGTTTCACCGACTCCCAACAAATAAATCGTTTGATAAACAGGCGGTGAAAAAAGGGGACTGCTGCATGACACATGCAGTGTTAATTGTCCGCGCAGCAAAATCATAATGACGCCTCTGACAAGTGTCGTTACCAACCAACCTTTGTGGTGGAGTGGAGCGTGTCACCTATGATGCAATGAGAGCAGTGGCGCAATATTCTGAATTTAGGGTCTGCCACACTAGTGAAATCTATAGCTAAGTAATTACTTGGTGAGTTACTTATATAAAATTTCAATTTACAATGATTCGAGTACAATCACTGGAACTTTTGCAGATGTTGACTTCACTTAAGTCTTGAAATGAACTCTAATAAACTTGTCTCAGAATAACGTTGAATACATGACGATCTCTATTCAAGAGCAACACAAACAAAACAAAACCAATGATGGAGGGTAAAATAAAAAAATGTCATCTTTAATCCACACCCTTACCTTTCAAGTTTTTCACCCAGCACAGATTCTTCTTCTTTTCTTTTTTTCTTTTTCTCTTCTTCAAGCTGTCTTCTCTTTTCTTGCTCTACTATTTCTATAGCCAGCTTCTTTTCTTCCTCTTCCTTTTTTTCTTTCAATTTTTGTACCCTACCAGAAGACCTTCTTGGTGCAAATTCCATCATTCGCTTCCTTTGTATCTATGAAGATATAAAACTTTCTCAGGAGGAGTTACAAATTGATACATCAAATTTAAAACTACATAATACCTTTAAAATTTGTCACTCCTTCCCAAGGCAGAAAAAAAAGAGAGCATGAAAATCTAACACCCACAACATAACAATGTTCCTAGTTTTATATCCTTTACATTAACTGATATGTTTTGAATAACGTTGTGTGATTATGTACTGCTATCATCTCCATATCTTCACTGGCAATACAGCTGAAAACCAAGCATTCTAAAATATTATTAAAGCAATACACATCCCCAGTCACCTACCAACCCACTGATAGACTGACAAGATGGTAAATTTCCTTTCAAGTACACCTGTATATGATGGCCTACCTTTGTACACCAGCTGACTAAAATGTAAGGATTGTATAACAAAGCATGAGTGACAGACATACTAACTGACAGACAAAATCCATCTTCAGCCATACACATCTACGCATTATGTTCTGGCTAATGGACAGATACACAGTACAATCCTTCATGCACATCCATCATGATGGTCTACCCTTTGTACCAGATTCAACTGATATGATTCCCATTATACTAAAAATCTTTTATTCAACCTTAATACCTTTGGAAGTGTGTACCCAAATTGTATTTTCCTGTTTTTTTTGTGTGTGTGAAAACTGCTAACTAATCATCTCCTAAATTGTAAGTTACTTTTTGTAAACATGTAAGATTGAGTTCTTTTTATATATGTTGAAGATTTGATAATGTTATGCCATCAGATAATTGTGGGTGAGGTAGCTCTACCGCTACTAATTACTGCCCGGTTCTACAACTCCCTTATTATCTAGTTTCTGAGTATTTGTTGGCAAAACATTCCAATGCCTATGCTAAAAGTAATCATCTATTCCCTAGTGTGCAGTTTGGCTTTTGCAAGGGTGCTAGTGATACTCTTCTTTTAACAGGAATTCCTAGATTCTGCTTATGAAGTTTCTATGTCTGGTCTGGACTTTAGAACTGCTTTGTGCGCAATAACCATGAGGCTCTTATTTTCAAACATTTCTTAGTATTATTGTTGACTTTTAACTAATTCACTGCTCCTGTCTGTCTCTATCCTGATAAATTGTTTTAATTCTATCTTATTCTTCAGCAACTGTCATGGCCCATTACATTTTTACCATATGTACAGTACATACAATATGTAGTTCCACCTTAAAACAAGCATATTGCTTATGCAAATGTCATTTTCTTTCTATTGATCCCATCTATATATAAAGACCAGTGGTTCCTGAATCTCATAGGAGATTTAGCTCAAATTAATGCATGGTGCGCATTATGGGGATGAAGTTAAACTTCACCAAAACACAGACTATTTGAAGTTCTGGGACACTGGATCCCCAACCAGATCTTTTCACTTACTGTATTTCTTTAAGTAATGGCAACTCATCTAAAATTCTAGGCGTCATTCCTGATATAGACCTGGTCTCTCCTTCTTCGAATGCACATAGAGTTGATGAACTGAAAAAGTTTCAAGATTTCTGGAGACCTGTCTCTATCCTTATAAATTGTTTTAATTCTATCTAATTCTTCCCCTGTTTGTTCTTCAGCAACTGTCTTGTATTTCATTTGTTGGGCTAAAATCTGGGTTCTATTTCTTATCATGGATCGTGATCTCAATCTCTGGAAATGTCAATCAATTTGCTCACCGTGCCTGCTCTATAAGATATTCCACAATTCTGATCACGATCATCTACCACACAGTTTTACCTTTGCAGTTAATCGTAGGTCTGTGTGGTACTGAGGATCAACGCTGCACAGTTTTCTAGGTATTTTGTTCCTGTTGTGACCAAACTAGAGAATGATCTACCTAATCCTGCAGTTGCAAACAAATTTCAGAAGTTTAAAACTTTGCAAAAATGCTTTTGTTGTTGAGCAGGCTGACATGATTCTCATTTCAGAGTATATATTATTTATCTCATTTACTCTGGTTTGTTATCTATCTTATCTGCTTTTGTTTTGGCTGTTGCTTAGCTTCTAATATTAATAACAGTGTTCAAAGTGCATAACAAAGTAAGCTAAAGAGGCAGTCATATTATCTCTTCATGCACACCTATCCATGATAATCAGCCTACATACCAAGAGTGACTGATATCCTCCAAAGGCATGAGAATTGTTGCAATAACAAAGTACAAGTGACAGACACAATGATGGACAGATAATCATTGTGCCCTGCTGGTGGTGTTCTTGGCCAATTACATTTTTATAATATATATACATTCTATATGATAGTGGACCTTTGTACCAAGTTTGACCATGATCATGTTAACCATAATAAAGGAGTTACAACAATAATATAAAGAACATAGCAAATTTAACCACAATTTTATGGATACATGTTAAACTACAAAGAATACCTAAAAATCCATGTGACCTTAACTTTGTCCAACTTAACTTCTGTCAATACCAAATTGTGAACTTTATAAAACCTGCGACATAAACTTGACCAACGGTCCTTGGTTTAAGGTTAAAATCTCCATGACCTAATTCTGAAACAATGTGCCAAATTTAAAAAAAAAATAAAACTACAGCCACACTTATCAGGAAACCATTGAACACTCAAGGACAGGCTGACAGATACACAAGTGATCAATAAAGAGAACCCCATTATTGAGTCCTAATAAGAAGATCATTCTTCATATTTGAAGCTATCACATAAGCATGAGAAAAACACTTTAATATCAAACCATTATTGTTATTATTAAAAAATATTTTAACAAAACCAGTGAGTCACACTCCTAGACACTAATAATGGTTTGCCTGAATAATCTGTTTCTAAATATGAAGTGAAAATTAAACCAAGGCAAAGCTGAAGAAATAGGGTAGCTAGGTGGACGAGACCAAGAGTGGATATGTAAAGCATACAAAGAAAGGCAACTGGGAACTGCTTGGATATTGCAAATAACCTTCCCTTCCATAACACCCACAACATTTTGCTGTAAGAATACCATAGGCAAGAATACACTGCAGGTTCTATTTGGATATAAAGAAATTCTGCTTAATTTTTGCATCACTGCTAAATATAAAATTGAAAAAATACTTTGTCTACTACTTCTTATAAGATACATAACAGTACAGAATTATTCTTTTTCCAAACAACCATATATAAATATTAAAATCTTTAAACTCCCATAACATCTCAAGCAATGCAAATAGGCACAGAAGGATGCATAGAATAACAGATGGCATTTTGGGCTAAAGATCAAGTAGAAAAGCCATTCTTCACTGAGAAAATATTCAAAGTCAAACAAGATTATAATCAAATGGACAAACTAATCCAAGAAATTTAACAACAATTTTTGTTATTGATAAGGCATAACAATCCCATTAGCAAGCTGAAGACACAATAAATAGCCCAGTTACACCTAAGCACTACTTGTCTTTAGGCTTATGAAAGCTAAGCAGTAGTTTTTCTTTGATTGGAAGGAACATGAATACTGTTACATATGATGCCTCTTTAAACAAATCTAGTATGATCACACTGCTTAAAATACATTAAACAGAACACATTTCCTCTGATCAGCAATAGAAGCAAGGAGCTTCAAATTTGTTAGAGCAAGTTACCTTCTCTTTCTCCTGGAAGAGACGTGGGATCTCTGGAAGAAAATCTTCACGCAGCGTCTGTAATAAACTGCGTTCCAATTTGGACGAGCAATCTTCAAATTTCTCAGCAAGAGTATTCCAGTCTTCTTCAGAGAAACACTGGACCTACAAAATTCATAAAATAGAGACTCATCAATACGGCCCAAGAAATTATACAGATATAAAGTTATTTCTACATAAAAAACAGACACACTTCAATAAATATTTTACATAGTTTAATATTTCTTATAAGAAGAGCCTAAAAATAAACATGCAGCCAAGTTATACAGGTGGTGTTTAAGTTACGATAATTTGCCCTGCGATAATTCGATTTTGCAATGGGGTTAGCAATTAACACTCATACAACATTTTGAAAACACGTATTTTTAAATTTCGCGCGTGACGGGTGCAGGCAGCAGCATACAATCAGGTAGCGTAAGGTGTACGATACGTTGGCATGAGAGGCTGGAATAGGTACAGCTATCTCTGAGTGACCTTACTTGCTCACGCTGTGAAGAAAGTAAGATAAGGTTAGTGTTCATTTGTGAATTTTGTGTGTTTTACTGTAAGTAAACTCTTAAAAGTATGTCTGCTAAACAATCAAGTGAGTCTCCTGCTGGTGGTGTGAAAAAGAAGGGGCATTCCATCACTTTGGAGCAGAAAATGAAAATTATCAACCAGCGTGAAGCAGGAAAGGCAGTCATGGTAATTGCACGTGACTAGCATTTATCGCAGTCAACGATGTCCACCATCCTTAAAGACAAGGAGCGAATAATGGACGCTATAAAGGCATTTGTATTTGTTCATTCGATGACTGTACAAAGGAGAGGATAGGGCCTTTGGAAGAAATGGAACAGTTACTGGTCACATGGATGGAGGTCCAGATACAAAAGGGTGTCACTCTGCCTCCTGACCATTCAAAAAAGGCTCACATGCTTTTCGAAGAACTAAAGACAAAATATGACAATAACCACAACGAAAGTTTTGTAGCAAGTGCTGGATGGTTTCGTTGTTTCAAAAACCGTCATAATCTTCATAGTGTGAGAAATTAATGGTGAAGCAGCAAGCCCTCATGCCAAAGGAGGCACTAAATTTAAGGATGCTTTGCATAAGATCGTTGTTGATGAAGGGTACTCGCCAGAGCAAATCTTTAATGTCAATGAAACAGGACTGTATTGTAAGCATATGCCTCAATGGTCCTACATCCATAAAGAAGCAACAACAATGCCCGGGTTTAAGGCATACACAGATCGACTGACTCTTCTGCTTGGGGGAAATGTGGCTGGTATAAACTTAAGCCATTCATAATTTATCACTCTGAAAATGCATGGGCATTAAAAAGAATCTACAAGCATATGCTTCCTGTGCATTACCGTCATAATAAGAAAGCATGGATGACTGCAATGCTGTTCAGAGACTGGTTTATACATTGCTTTATTCCTGAAGTGAAAGATTATTGTAGGGAACAGAACATCCCCTTCAAAATTCTCCTGATTCTTGACAAGGCTCCCAGCTACCCTCAGCACATCGGAGATGTTAGTGAGAACGTAAAAGTTGTGTTTCTGCCACCAAACACATACAACCCATGGATCAGAGCGCTGTGGCTACGTTCAAGGCATAATATTTTCAAAACACGTTTGCTCAGGCTGTTCCAGAACTTTCTGGAAGAATTCAATGTTCTGAACTCCACTATGAACACTGGAAGGAAGTAAATGAATGGGATTTGGAAAAATCTGCTAGAAGTGTATGTGAACTCATTTAAAGGTTCCAATACGGATGAAGAAGTTGTGAAAATCAAAAAAAAATCTTGACACTTGGGAAAAGTTTAGATTTAGAAATTGATGAGGAAGATATCCAAGAACTTATAGATATGCAAAACACAGAGCTAACAGCAGAAGATTTAATTGCACTTGCAGAAGAGAGAAAAAGAGCAGAAGAGGGAGAGGAAATTGAAGACGAGCCAGAGCGAAAGTTTACGACAAAAACACTGGCAGAGGCATTTGCCTAATTTGAACAGGGACTGAAAGTTTTAAGTGAACTGAATGGGAACATGGAACAGTTTGCTAAAGTTGAGAGAGTACATCAAGACTGTTGCATGTTACAGATCATTTATGAACAACAAAAAAATGCACTGTGCAACCTACAATGGATTATTTCTTTAAGAGAACGACTCCAGTCCCATCGCCTTCCCCCACCCCCTTCTCCTACACTTGAGCCTCAATCCTCTACATCTCATGACAGCTGTTTCCTCGAAACACCTGAACTAACAGGAGAAGAAATAGTATCTGTAGAGATGCAAGTTGATGATCCTGGTGCTTTATCATCCTTCTCCTCTTCCAATTTTTAGTTATAAGTAGCCATCAAACTTTTTGCACCGAATTCTCATAAGTCAATCTGCATTGAACCTTCGGAATTAGCTGATATTAATAACCACTATACCGCATATGTATAGAGTATACTGTATAGCGTAGGATAGGCTACCATATATGTATAGATGGTACTGAATACCCTAGTGTACGCTATGCCAAATTCGGGATACAATTTTCCCACAAACAATGGGTTTTTGGAACTTATCCCATTGTAAGTAGGACAATACCTGTACATAAGCTTTTGAAAAATGTTGAGTCAAATATAATAATCCTAACAAGAGGGCAAAAACATGAAATCACACTACTTTATATTTTTACTACATGACTACATGCTGTTTCTTTTTAAGAGGATAGCTCATGGCATTACCCTCACAATTCTAGGCAAATATTTGAGAGTAAGGTTGCTATTGCAATGACATTCCCTTCTCTACCATGGCTGCAGCTCACTACCATCAACTGACTACCAAGCACTTACTTTCCTAATTAAGTCAAAAGAACTACAAAGAACATGTACAATTTCAAAAATTAAGTGTGGTAAAATTTATTATCAAAACAAAGCTTTCCTTACCTGCCATATAGCAGGTGGTGTAACTTCAGATTCTTCATCGCTTTCTGACACTTTGAGACCCTTTTTTTTCCGTTTCTTTTTTCTTTTGTCTTCTTTTTCTTTGTCTTTATCCTTTGGTTTTCGTCTATGAGGGTGGTAAGGTGAATGGTCTTCTCTATACAACCGGGTGCCATAAAAATACCAATAGGTAGAGCCATTGTCGTCATACCCAAGTGGTTCAACACGAAGGCTGTCAGACTCTAAATTCTGCAATAACAAGATTTCATTTTCAGTTTATCAGGAACTTACACAACTTACACCAAATACACATAATAAGAAATACAAAAATTAATAAAAAGCTAAATTTAACTCATCATACTATTACACGTTTCAAATCAATATTCCTACATATATCTTAAGAACTGTAGAAAGAGTAAATTTACTTTTAACACCGGGATCAGTTAAAAATAATTATTTGTTCTCTATTGCCTAAATACTATCCACTAGTGCATGTAAGTGCTAATCCCTAATCATAATAGTTTTCAACATAAGAGAAACAAACCAAACACATCTTAAAATCAAGCCATAACAATAATTCAGACATAACTGCACTTACTATACTAAGAAAAGTAAATCCCAATAATGTCTTAAATTTATTCTAAACATAAAAATGCCATAAAGATTCTAAACATAACAATGCTATAAAGAGACTGAAAACCAACATTTCAAGCAAGGGATTTAAATAGAGCTAAAAATGACTGGATTAAATTGCAGCATTGCTGGAAAACCAAACACATAAATCTTAACTCAAAAACACATTACAGTCACAATTACCAGCTACAAAAGAAAAAGTGACAAAAATTGATATTAAATATCATTAAGGCTGATTTAAAGGTCATCTGCTTCACTCACTTTTACTCTAATCTTTCATATAATTATGTTAATCATATCATAAGATTTAAGATAATATGATGTAATCACACTACCAGGTATTGTAATAAACTTGTTCTTAAATATAAGATAATATGATGTAACCACAGTACCAGGTACTGCAATAAATATGTTCTTAAAATTCATACGTTAGTCATATCAGAGTTAATTGTATATCAAAACCCCAAAAAGGGATATGCTACTAAAATTACTGCACTAAAATTAAGTTGGAAAATGGAAAAACATTCTTTAATCTTGTTGAAGTGACAAACCCACCTATGGAAAAAAAGAAAGCTACAGGAATAAAGGAAAGCAAATAACACACTGGGAAGGGTAATTTCTATCAATAACCCTCTGAAACGTGATACACTATGACCACACAACTTAAGATTAGATGCATAAATAAATGTATTTAGTGACACTTGAATACACATTTTTAAGGGAAGTCTGTCTAGAAACCATCAACAACCTCCAGAAGACATCCTCACATAAAAGCATACCAATAACTCACTGAATATTAACCAATTACACTTATATTGAGATACTTGTGCAAAACTGCGAGCTGGTAATGAAAAATCTTAAATCTTTTAAAACTGAAGTCAACAGATGTAGTTCATCTAGTATCACCATGCATTCCAAAAATAATCTAAATCATAAATGAACCTTCTCATCACTTACTTTTAAGAGATCAAGGACATCTTCAGCTTCTAATCTGAAGTCACACAATGCATGAAGGATTTCTACTTTCCTTCGCAGTGGAAGCCATCTGATATCGCCTTCTGCAAACAAATTCTCTCTACTTGGATCCTCCTGAAAACAAACATCAACACCAGTTACCAAATAAGCTCCAGGTTATTAAAGAATCCCATAGAAGAATACACATTTATGACAAAATGGAGGCAACTATTTAATAACAGCAATGGCAATAAATATTCTCAATCAAGATGTCCAACTCCCTTACTTTCCACTCAATATCATGCCTCACCATCATTTTAACTCATATTTTCTATTCGTGGGTTCAAGACATGAAATGAGTTCTCTCCATATTCTTTTGTGTGGTTACACTTTGTGCTTGAATACCCTTTGGCATGGGTCTTCACCTGCGTTCACCCTCCATCATTTCTGGATACTCCTACTGGTTTGTGGCTTGCTAATCCCATAAAAATAGCTTTTCTGTCTAACTGCTCCCCCATTCCTATCTCATGTCCAAACCTTCTCAACATGTGAGACCTCCCTCTCTTTTCCAGCCTCTGGACAACACATCTTTCCACAACTTCCAAGTTTGTACTGAAAACTTCCATTGCACTCCAACCATGAATCTTAGCATTTTGTAGTCGCACCTCTTCGAAGTCTAATCTATTTTCTTTGTAACTGCCCATATCTAAACAGCTTATAGTAACATAATGCCCAGCCCTTTAAGAAGTTTTACAATCAGCTAGCTTATGGAATAATCATTATGCATAAAACTGTTTTCCTTTGGTTATCTACAGAAGTGAAATGAGTTCTCTATTGTCTTTAGTCTTCTATATTTTTTGAATTCCCATCTGGTCTACATCTTTATCTCTATTCCTTTTTTCAATAATAATCTAGACATCCTACTCCTCTTGATCATGCAGCCTCCATGGTTACTACTTGGCTGGATAATAGCTCTTTACCATTACATCTTATCACATGTCCAAACTTTCTCCATGTATGAGATCTAAGCCTATTTTTCTGATTCCAAACAAAAACAATCCTCTGCAAATTTCATTTGTATATGATCTTCCCACCATACTCCAGCCTTTTACTTCTTTTAGATTCCATGTCTGTGGTCCATTTACTTTAGACATACATTACCTTCTTTCCAAAAATCAATTTCTTCTGCACTACTCTTCCAATTATTTGCCTTATTTCTATCACATCTTTACTGCTAGATTTCTTATTTCTATGTGCCACTATCACCTCTTCTTACAGCTTCTTTGAATCTAACACCCTATACTCAACATCTGTAAGTCTATGTGCATTCCGACCAGTAACCTTTTCTGTGCTTATTTTCAATGCGCTTGGCTTTTTTCTACATTTCAAGGGGAGTCTACACACATCCAATCTACCAAACGGGTGCCGGTTAGTGGAGCTATTTTATTTAGTCCTACAAGGTACTGCCCAGTTGTTTAAAAATTTCAATTGTAAAAATATGCTTTCCCTTACAAAAGTACACTCTGATGGATGTATGATGGATCATACTACACTACTATATTGAAAATTTTCATCATAATCAAAAATTGTTAGCCTGCGTTGCGTGAATAAGTGAATGTATGCTTACTTCCTAAAAATTGTAAAGATCAGAGTGACACTCTTTTTCAGGTTTCTACTGTATTTTTTTTTTATTACTTGGACTAGGGACATAACATCTTGTGAATAAATGAGGCACAGACCACAAAACAAATTTCAACCCTCTTCAGACTAAAAGTTATACAATACAAGCTCAAAAACTGATAGGCTACCTGGATAAGCCAAGCATTCTACACAAACCTAAAAAGTTTATAAACTTTTGGATGACCTGTGTTGCAAAATTACAGATTAACTTATCATATCAATTAACAAAACTTGGGTCACAAAATTTACAGCCCAAAAGTACCCAAGTACTAGTAATTGTCTAACAAATTAAAGAGCAACCAGCATACCTGACATTTGTGTTTAAAGAGTTTTCTCAAGTAACTCTGGTAGTTGGTGGCATTGACTGTTTTCCCTGGAAGGCAGCCTTGCACCAATCGCACTGCCAATTCAACTAGAAGTGGACTTCCTGTATCTTCTAAGCCATCAGTCAACAAAGCTTCTTCCAATTCCTGCCAGGAAATTAAGTAAATCCAGTAAGGTCATTAGGATAATGCATAAAATTAATATTTCAATTTCTGTGACTAATGAATAAAAGGAAACTACAGACTGTATATTCAAAATTTACAGATTACAAATGTAAAATGACTTATCCATAAATTATTTTACAGTATTAATAATGCTGTAATTCTAACAACTACTCTTATGAAGTGTAAAACCATTATTAATATAGCTCTGAAGTCTAAAAGCGTTCCACAATTATTTATGGCTAAAAAGAATAAACAACTGTGATTTAGATGCTTAGTTCCATGGAAAAGGTTATGAATACTGTAATGATAAAACTAGCACCTAACATTTTTCAATCATCTAATTTTCTACTATAACAATAGCAAAATTGCTATTATACAGCAAAATGCAGAACTCATCAAAATTAAAGATAAAGATTTTGTCTGATGTCGATAAGATCTATACACTCGGATTGTTCAGCTTTTGAAGTTAGAGTTCTGGTTATCATATTTAGATGAAAATGTAAAGATCTTGATTTCCCACAGTAACAGCAGAAAGATGCCTAAAATCAATGTAATCCCTTCACGCATTGTAAGGAATATAAAATTTTTGGGTATGCTCATATTCCTCAGACATGCTATACAGTTGAAACTATAGGCTGACAATGAGTTAAGAATACATCAGTCCATAGGTTTTCAAAAACTGATATCATATTTATAAAAAAATAAAAACCTTGGTGATGTTCTAAATATAATTACTATACTGCATACTATCCATAAATGTATATTACACAGAGTAAGTCCACTTTTCAAAATCCAAAATCCAAAGACCTATATTATATTTCTTGGCAGTTTTGAAATACTGGGGAAAACATTCTACAGCTCTGACACAAATTCTGTTTGTAAATCAAGTTTTAAACACCCTGTACATAATTAATCTCTCCTCATATTATAAGAATAGGAATTTGAATATAAAACATAGGCCCAAGGCCAAGCACTGGGATCTATGAAGTCATTCACAGCTAAAAATAATGTTGAAACAATTGTTAGGAGAGGGTGGGAAGTAAGAGGGAGGAAAGAGAATGTGAAGGGAGATATAGTAAAAGGGATAAAAGGGGCTGCAGATAGGAGCCGAAGGGACACTGCAAAGAACCTTAAGTAATGCCTACAGTGCACTGTGCAAGGTGCCCTGACAGCACTAGCCCCCTACAAGGCTCTTCACATTATAAATAACCAGTCTTTATATCTTTGGCTAATGTGTTCGTAACGTACCTCAATATCAAAATCAAGAAGATCGAAGGCGGCTCTGAAGAGTGAACAGAAGTGTGCAATACTCGGCAGTTCCCACCATGACTGGATATCTGCAAACACATACAAAGAAGAAATAACTGTAATATACATTTTTCTCTAAACATAACTGCAAATGCTGACATTATTAAATCAATTCACTTTTGAGCATCAACTAATTTACAGTTCAGTACAACTTGCATGAAATCATATTTATCAAAAATAGTTTCCAAAAGGATGATCTTAAATAACATGTAAAATAAAAACTGTATAAAATCAAAAACATAATATGATACAAGATTCTGTTTTTAAGAGATTTTGTTCTTCTCATCTTTGACTGATGAAACCTCAAAACCATTTGTGCATCAAAATATGCATACACTTGTGGGTTTTTACATACTTAGCCTTTAATATATCAAAAGTAAAATTTAACAAAATTTATCATCTGATAATTTTAACCTTGAATAGTAAAGGCCTTAGAGAGAACTCAAGGTATAGCCGTGTGCAATATCATCGTAATAGAACAGTGCAGTGTGCATGAATGCAGTTATAAATGTAAACAGCATACTGTGCTTGTATGTTTATATATATACATAAAACTACTTGGTTTGACAAACAATCCTAAATGATTATTTCTTCGCCAAATTTTGTAAACAAGAATGAACGTTGTTTTCAGTTATAATGTATAATTCGATGTAATTACAGCAGTAACACTGACAGTGTTGAGTTATTCCCTCCATAACATCTGCAAAAACTGACAATTATTCTTATTCTTTAAAAACCCAGAAAAAATTAGCAAAATTACACAAGCAACATACTACCATACTAGGTACATAGGAATAATCAGCAACAAAGTAAACATACAGTACTTCAAATAAAGTCTGCAAGGAGACAAAAGTCAAATGGAAGTGTTTTATACGGGAGCAACTTTCCAATGTATTTAATTTGCCAGGTTCCTTAGCTATATAAAATTGTAATGGCTCTCGTTTTTCCAGATAAAATGCATGTTTACTGTCATTATGACCCAGATATTTAAGAAATATCGACTTCTATCGCCTTTACATATAATCATCATCTTCTAAATTTAATACCTTTAAAAACTTTTTTCTTGTGAGATCAAACGTAACAGCCCAGCAGCCCTTTATTCGATGGGAGAAAATGACTCCACCGATAGAGCATAAAGAGTTGACTATCGAACTATGTGTCTGATCACAAACCTAAGAACAAACAGCTAAATTTCTTTTCTTGTCTCTTATATATATATATATATATATATATATATATATATATATATATATATATATATATATATATATATATATATATTATACTGTACATATGTATTACCTACTGTACATACACACAATTATATATATATATATATATATATATATATATATATATATATATATATATATATATATATATATATAAAGTGCATGTGTGCACTCCCACTCATACTTTAAAATCCTAAATTCAGCATCTCTAAAGACCTCTCATCCCTATTAACCACAGTAGTATGCACTCGAATTGTGACCATATTTGAGAAATTAAAATATCTTTTTTTGTCCGAGAGTAAAATCAGCCAAATTAAATCAGTGCTATGCTTCGAATTGTCTGCAGCCGTCTACAAATCATTAAGTTTTTATTTTATGTACAGGGAGATAATACTATGTAGTATCGTTGGATTGAAGCGCTTACAGTACAACCGACTGTCCCGTTTGCCGTGTGCATAGTCCGTAGAGTATCTTACCCCAAAGCCGAACTGAGCATAAAAAGACCACAAACACCGGTTCCAATGCAGCAAAAAACTTCTGTATTATGAATGTTAAGTTGGCGACTGATCACCATAATTTTATTTTTAATTAATTTCATTAAACAAAACTTTAATAATCTCAATAAATCTTAAAGCAATATGTGAAAACTTGAACACTCAACATAAATCTTAAAACAATAAATGACACGGAGCACATATTCACATACTCTAAATCGCGCTAAGTGTCTCAGCTAAAGAATAAAGAATTTTATATATTTCAACTCTTCGTTTACATTAAACACAATATTTAAAAAATCAAGGTATATATCAATAAGAAATTTTAAGAGTGAGCTAAATAAAAACGCAAGAAAATATTTATGAAATACCACAGCTATCACTAAAGATTATACTAATTTTAATAAGTAAGCAAAATTGCAATCTGCTCTTATCGTTTAGTTGATATTCCATTGTTACGAGTCGGTAAACCATTTAGTGGTCAATTTATCAAATGATACTGACTGTACGTAGCCTATGTATGTATGTATGTATGTATGTATGTATGTATGTATGTATGTATGTATGTATGTATATATATATATATATATATATATATATATATATATATATATATATATATATATATATATATATATATATATAAATGAATGACAGGATTTGTTCTTACACAGATTTCTTACGCGATAAATAGAATACCATTAAAACATGAAACTTACCAAACAGCAACGTCAGGAAAACAGAATCCCAGAACCTTTGAGGCTCCTTAGAAATCCCAAAGAAGGCACATTTCCAAAAGCCCGAAGAGTAGTAGTACACTTCGCTGAGAACACAATTTTAAAAGCCATCACTGTGACTATTTCTTTTCTGAATGTTCTCTCAACAACCAAGTTTTAAAATCAACAAACTGAATTAGTTCAAGGAACTCTAATAATACATAGCTCTTATGAATCACTAATTGCTGTGTTTTCCAAATATCGTTTTCCACAGCAACCAATATTTCGGGTCGGCAACAGCCAACGAGTCCACTCACATCGCCACGAACACATCCACCTACCGCGATTGCTTCTCACAGAATGTGGGAAGACTCACTCCAGAGCAAGCGGCGAGGTAGGAGGGGAGGGGACCCCCACCGCCACCCGCCCCTCCCAAGTCCCAACACCAATCCACACCACATTAAATAACCCTCCCCCCATCACACAAAACCCATTTACTCATGGCATCAACTTCCCCCTTCGCTTTGTAGGTAATCTACAACACTTTTTGTCTGCAAACAAATACTCTCTCTCTCTCTCTCTCTCTCTCTCTCTCTCTCTCTCTCTCTCTCTCTCTCTCTCTCTCTCTCTCTCTCTATAAGCATACATTACCACAAAAAGTCTAGTGGAAGAATTATTTATTTATTTATATATATATATATATATATATATATATATATATATATATATATATATATATATATATTAATATTGTATTATGGAATGTATTTTTTATGATTATATATATATGGAATTAGATATTGTATTATGGAATGTATATTTTTCTGATTAGAGCTGACTGGCTCCAGATATATATATATATATATATATATATATATATATATATATATATATATATATATATATATATATATATATATATATATATATATATATACATACATACATACATACATGATTTGGTACAGTATCTGAAAATATTCAGCTCTTATTTTAATTTCTTCAAGTCACTTAAAACAAAAGATACCCATACTGCACTTACGATTTTCTACGAGTTCCATGTATATATGGGTGAAATTTTATTCAACCCAGTCAGATTCGTTGCTTTCTCGCTGATACAAATGTAATGAACACCAAATCTGGGCAGTCAACTAAAATTTAAAACAAAAAATGCACGGAGGCGTCAGGTACTTGACACCGTTTCTTCAAGGTTAATATTAAAGCTTCTCATTACCAACCACAAATTTTTTCCAGTATGCAGTTATAAGTCAGTAGGTGCTTCACATGATTTTAGTATGCATAACAACATGATGGAAAAATGACCCTACCAGCTGTGAAGGCAAAACGAGCATTGAGAGTATTGCATGTATATATTATACATGGCCAAGTGCTGAAATAAAGTATTATTATTAAATAAGTCTTCTCCCAATCCCACGAACCACTTCTCTTTGAGGTATTAAGAGAGATGATATGTTGAAGAAAACACCGTTACGGTTCTTGCAAAGGTGTAGAACTCCCAATTTTCTCTGGGCAAGTTCGTCACAGATTAAGTTGGTCTTATACTGTACCAGTAAGGGCTCTTACTCTTGAAGGAGCCCGTTAACCCCAACAGGATGTATTTGGAATAGAACGGAATAGAATTTAGGTCAAAGCCAAGCGCAGGGACCTATTAGGTCATTCAGCGCTGAATGGAAAATTTACAGTAAAAAGGGTTGAAAGGTGTAAAAGGAGGAAAACCTCGCAGTTGCATTATGAATCAGTTGTTAGGAGAGGGTGGAAAGAAAGACGGAAGATGGAGGCATAGTAAAAAGAATGAAAGGGGTTGCAGCTAGGGGTCGAAGGGAAGCTGCAAAGAACCTCAAGGAATCCCTATCGCATGAGGAACACTGAAGGCACTACCCCTTAAGGGAGGATGTGTTTGGTATAAAGCCTTTGGTATTTCATGTTACCACTTCCCATTTCCCAAAGTCTGATCAGACAAAAAAAAAAAAAAAAAAACTTTGACAGCAAGGGACGAACAACAAAAATTTTAAACAACTCACTGATGTAAAGGCTGCTTAGACTTGACCTTCCTATATAGTTTCTTCCAATTCTCCTTGCGCGCAATGATTATGAAGTCTTAGCAATTACTGCCGATAACTTTTCTTGTGTTATAAAGCAGAAAAGGGTCAAGGAAACCCTCTGAAGTGCGAGCAAAATTCCCCTTAAACTCAAATTAACATCTTTTCACACATATTTCACCCAATTGTAGTTTTTGGAGAATTTTATATCAAGCTGTCTACTGCCCAAGGTGAGGCAAAAATTCTGACAGATCATCAATAGATGCTTCTGTGGAAACAGAAATGGAAATGGAATTTGAAAGTTAGGCACAAGGCAAAGCGCTGGGGCCTACGAGATCATTCAGCGTTGAAAGGGAAATTGAGACAGTACAAAGGTTTTAAAGGTGTAACAGGGGGGAAACCTCGCAGTTGCACTATGAATCAATTATGAGAGGTAGGAAAGTTAGATAGAAGAAACAGAATATGAACGAAGGCTCAGTAAAAGGAATGAGGGTGGTCACAGCTAGGGGTCGAAGGGAAGCTGCAAAGAACCTTAAGGAATGAAGGTGCCTGACAGCACTAACCACAAAGAAATGGATAGATACCATATCAAACCTCACAAGCCTACAATCACACATGATCCAATGATATGAAATATAACTTTATAAACAATTACAGTACTGGTCACGATAGTTAAGGTATTCTTCACAAATAAATGTATATCTGCATGTTTACATATGCAATAAATATAAATATATCGCAATATTATTTTTTATATATTAAAGAAATGAATTAGATAATCTAACAACACTGAAATTATATTTATTGATAGTACGACACTTCTTACATTCAAATTTATTTATGAGATTTTTAAGCACCCATGTAGGAAATTTATTAATTAGTTTCTTTATGAATTGTTGATAATTAAAAAATAAGTATTCACCATTTATGAAAATAAATGCAAATCTAGAAAACTGCGAGCACATTACTCCACGTCATGTTAAGCAGTGTAGGCTGAGTAAATAAAAAAAAAAAGGCAGTCCTACTATTTCAAAATTAAAATATCTTCTATTATAAACTTTGGTTAGAAATTTATCATCAGTAACTTTATTCATATCTAAGAAGAAGCGTGGAGTTATACGGTTCATAATCAGTATTAGAAATTTCCAGCAATTTATGATAAACTGAATTAACATCGAATATTACTTTTATTTTATGATAAATCATCTATATCGATACAAATGATTTATATGTATTTTTATCCATATGTATTCTTATACGTATTTTTATCTATATGTATTTTATATATACTTCATCTATATGTATTTTATATGTATTTTTATCTATATGTATTTTATATGTATTTTTATCTATATGTATCTTATATGTATTTTTATCTATATGTATTTTTATATACGTCCGCCTCCTAAGGGATCATTTTGCATTTATAAACATTTAAATATAATTTGTTCATGTTAGGGCTGTAATTAACATCCATAGGGATACTTAATTTATTTTCTTGTCTTAATTTATTTTCTTGTCTAAGTTTTTTTTTTTACCAAATTAAACATATGGCCAGTACAAAATTTTAATTCTATTAAAAATAATTCTGTTATTTTATAGCATATTTCTAAATCGGAGTGAATGTATTTATTACATAAGGCCACAATACCTCTAATTAGATTCTCACGTGATAACGTAGTATAGTTTTTTAATGAAAAAAAAAAAGACAGCAAAAAATTACCAGGACTGATAGGGAAGAACTCTAGTATTTTACTGTTATTTCTAATGGTTCAATTATCATTATCTGTATTATCCATTACATTCTAAAGTTTATCTAAAATTAAGTTAAACATATTTATATCTCTATTAAATCAATTTCCTGAGCTCGCTCATATCTAAATTATGTAGGCACTTTACGAAGATCTGGTAAGGCATAAATGAAAAGTAAATTAAATGAAGGTACCACTTTCTTGGACAAGTATGCATGAAAAAATTTATTAATATATATTTTTTTAAATACTGCACTTCTCAAAGTTATTACTAGAGTCTATTTCTGAGATTAAAATTTTAGCATAAAAGGTTTTACTTATAAAACTAGAATTACTAATAGCCCTATGTAGTTAAAATCACATATATCATCCGAGTAACCCTAATTTTTCCTATTCAGACTGAAGGTGCATAGAAAGTTATTTGGAGTACTATCAATTTTATTCAGAACAATTTCCCTAATTCTTCCTATTCAGACTGAAGGTATACAGAAAGTTATTTGGAGTACTATCAATTTTATTCAGAAAAATTTCCTAATTCTTCCTATTCAGACTGAAGGTACACAGAGTTATCTGCAGTACTATCAATTTTATTCAGAAAAATTTCCTAATTCTTCCTATTCAGACTGAAGGTACACAGAAAGTTATTTGCAGTACTATCAATTTTATTCAGAAAAATTTCCTAATTCTTCCTATTCAGACTGAAGGTACACAGAAAGTTATTTGGAGTACTATCAATTTTATTCAGAAAAATTTCCTAATTCTTCCTATTCAGACTGAAGGTACACAGAAAGTTATTTGCAGTACTATCAATTTTATTCAGAAAAATTTCCTAATTCTTCCTATTCAGACTGAAGGTACACAGAAAATTATTTGCAGTACTATCAATTTTATTCAGAAAAATTTCCTAATTCTTCCTATTCAGACTGAAGGTACACAGAAAATTATTTGCAGTACTATCAATTTTATTCAGAAAAATTTCCTAATTCTTCCTATTCAGACTGAAGGTACACAGAAAGGTATTTGGAGTACTATCAATTTTATTCAGAAAAATTTCCTAATTCTTCCTATTCAGACTGAAGGTACACAGAAAGTTATTTGCAGTACTATCAATTTTATTCAGAAAAATTTCCTAATTCTTCCTATTCAGACTGAAGGTATACAGAAAGTTATTTGCAGTACTATCAATTTTATTCAGAAAATAATTCTTCCTATTCAGTACTATCAGTTATTTTATTCAGAAAAATTTCCCTAATTCTTCCTATTCAGACTGAAGGTACACAGAAAATTATTTGCAGTACTATCAATTTTATTCAGAAAAATTTCCCTAATTCTTCCTATTCAGACTGCAGGTACACAGAGTTATTTGCAGTACTATCAATTTTATTCAGAAAAATTTCCCTAATTCTTCCTATTCAGACTGAAGGTACACAGAAAATTATTTGCAGTACTATCAATTTTATTCAGAAAAATTTCCCTAATTCTTCCTATTCAGACTGCAGGTACACAGAGTTATTTGCAGTACTATCAATTTTATTCAGAAAAATTTCTATCCTAATTCTTCCTATTCAGACTGAAGGTACACAGAAAGTTATTTGCAGTACTATCAATTTTATTCAGAAAAATTTCCCTAATTCTTCCTATTCAGACTGAAGGTACACAGAAAGTTATTTGCAGTACTATCAATTTTATTCAGAAAAATTTCCCTAATTCTTCCTATTCAGACTGAAGGTACACAGAAAGTTATTTGCAGTACTATCAATTTTATTCAGAAAAATTTCCTAATTCTTCCTATTCAGACTGAAGGTAACACAGAAAGTTATTTGCAGTACTATCAATTTTATTCAGAAAAATTTCCCTAATTCTTCCTATTCAGACTGAAGGTACACAGAAAGTTATTTGGAGTACTATCAATTTTATTCAGAAAAATTTCCCTAATTCTTCCTATTCAGACTGAAGGTACACAGAAAGTTATTTGGAGTACTATCAATTTTATTCAGAAAAATTTCCCTAATTCTTCCTATTCAGACTGAAGGTACACAGAAAGTTATTTGCAGTACTATCAATTTTATTCAGAAAAATTTCCTAATTCTTCCTATTCAGACTGAAGGTACACAGAAAGTTATTTGCAGTACTATCAATTTTATTCAGAAAAATTTCCTAATTCTTCCTATTCAGACTGAAGGTACACAGAAAGTTATTTGCAGTACTATCAATTTTATTCAGAAAAATTTCCTAATTCTTCCTATTCAGACTGAAGGTACACAGAAAGTTATTTGGTACTATCAATTTTATTCAGAAAAAATTCAATTTTTATTCAGAGAAAAAGTACTTCAATTTTATTCCTAATTCTTCCTATTCAGACTGAAGGTACACAGAAAGTTATTTGGAGTACTATCAATTTTATTCAGAAAAATTTCCTAATTCTTCCTATTCAGACTGAAGGTACACAGAAAGTTATTTGGAGTACTATCAATTTTATTCAGAAAAATTTCCCTAATTCTTCCTATTCAGACTGAAGGTACACAGAAAGTTATTTGGAGTACTATCAATTTTATTCAGAAAAATTTGGTCAGTTTCGTTTTCTATTCAAAGAAATGTTCAATTTCTAAACGAAATTTACATGAAAGTCTATACATATAGGCTATTCATTGATTCTCTTACTTATACTATTAATTTTAATTTTACCTGATTCTGGTATTCCGGTACATCTACAATCAAAGCAAGTTAAGATTATCATCACTGCGAATGTCTGGATTGCTTTTTATTACTGTACATGTCACAAGAAATTCATTTCGAAATCTATCTTCATACGAACATCGCTATTCTTTAAGTACTTTCAATCTCTGTACAATCAAATGCAATTTCATCAAATGCTTGCGAGTATTTGAGTGCAATTCTGGCGTATGTTTCTAGCAAAAAAAATCGAGATTAATTCAGGACTATGAAATAATGTTGGAATACTTAGAGCATACATGAATTTTTGTCAAGATCTAAGATCAAGTATATACGTATCAAAAAGGTAGAACAATCCACTTCTAAAATCCAGTTTCGCTTTTAACTTTACATATAAGTAGATAAACCACTAATTCCTGGAAAAGACTATAGCCAAACTGCACTGTTTTAACATACTCAACTAGATATTTAGCTTTGCTAAGAAATAAGTGGTGTCGCACCCAGGTATATAAAAGGTAATTCTACACTAAAATGAAATGCATGGAAAAATATACTTAGACAGTAAGCCTTCGCTAGCCACTGCTAGCTTAATCAAAATGATAAAATATATATATATATATATATATATATATATATATATATATATATATATATATATATATATATATATATATATATATATATATATATATATATATATATATATATATATATATATGTATATATGTGTGTGTGTGTGTGTGTGTGTGTATATATATATATATATATATAGAGATATATATATAGAGAGAGAGAGAGAGAGAGAGAGAGAGAGAGAGAGAGAGAGAGAGAGACAATAAGCCTTCGCTGGCCACTGCTAGACCTACAGCTTATCAAATATGATGAAGCTAGCCGTGACTAGTGAAAGCGTACTGTCTAAATATATGTTTTATAGACAATTCATATTAGTGTAAAATTTCTGTGAATACATACACACACATACATAGATACATACATTTGTATATTATATATAGTGTATACTTATATATATATACTGTATATATATTATATATATAATATATATATATATATAATATATATATGAGAGAGAGAGAGAGAATGTCAGGTGAGATGGAGAAACTGCAAAAAGAAATGATTGAAGTCGAAGTCAAAGATGATGAAAGAATAACAACCGAAAAAGATCAATTAGAAAGGGAAGACCATGGATATGAAATAAAGAACAAAATAAACAGACAAAGAGACTTCGAAAAGAGAACAAACGAAAAGAAAAGAAAACGACACTGAAATCCTCGAAAATGAAAAGGAACATAAAGACTTGAGGATTAATCAAATGGAAACCGAAATAGAAATTCTGTTCAAAAAATAAAAGAAGACCACTGAAGATTGGCAAAGAATGAAGAGATGCAGGATTAAATTAAATGAGATAAACGAAGAAATTGAAGGACTCGAAAGAGACAAGTTCAGAAAGGATAAAGAAATGGGTCTGGAAAGAAAAGTACAAAATCTTGATCATCGGTCTGGAAAGAAAAGTAAAAAATCTTTTGGAAGAGAAACAAAGGAGAAAAGGCACATTTAAAGATATGAAAAGGAATTCAGTATAATGGAGTTCCAAATATCTGAGGCAAAATTTCAATTAAGAAATACTGGAATTTGAAAAATTGACAACACGATGGAAATAAAAAAGATAAGAAGAGACTTTCGCGCAGGATAGGAAGGGCAGTTGCTTGAATAAAGAACTAAAAGTTCTCAAAGAGGAAAAACTAAAAGTCAAAGAAGGATTCAAAGAACTGAAGGGAAAGAAACAAGTGTACGGAACAGAAGGAATTATTAAGACAATGATGATGAGGCAAAAATCTATCTCTGAAAAGAAAACTGACACAAAAAAAGCCTCTGAGCAAACCTAGAAGTCTCAGGAGTCCAAAGACTGACTGCAAAGCCATCTGCCGAGAAATGACCAAAGTAGAGGCAAATATAAATCAAGTCAGGGCACAAGAGAAACCTTCAGCCTCCACCTACAAAAAGGTTCAAAGACCACGACTAAAACTCCATCTCTGGACTTCAGAGAAAAGGAAAACCACTTACCATCTCCAGTCAAATAAAAAGCCTCGAAACACTCGAGAATTACATAACAAAATGAGACTAAAGACTGCGCAGAGATTGCGAGTATTAGACCGAGATTCTGAAATGACTCAAAGCGCTATAAAATTAACTCTGTGACTTAAGAGAGTGAAGAAGACCTTGCTTTTATAGAACAGACGATCTACTTGCAGAACAAATTAACCAATCAGAAGCTACCGATGTAAGAAACACAATAACGGGATTGTCATATCCCCACCAAAAAAAACATAAAATTCTATAAAAGCCACAAAAAATACAAAACAATATATATATATATATATATATATATATATATATATATATATATATATATGTATGTATATATATATGTGTATATACATTATATATATATATATATATATATATATATATATATATATATATATATATATATATATATATATAGTTAGGAAAATGGAACTGACTCTGGATAATTGGATTAATTCGTGATGTGTCAGTTGTCAGCGGGGTGGCGATGTACAGCGGCCGTTAGGACTGGCAGTGAGTATTCGAACTTGGCATCATGTGAGTCCCCCTCCCGCTACCTCTGGCGGTGACCTTGGGCTGGGGCATAGGGGAGTTCGGTGATGCCTATTTCGCATTTGTTATGGCAACCTCTGAGGCGGAGTGGAACTCCGTAACCTAATGCCTACAAATGCGAAATGGTTTTTGTTCCCACCCTCTGGAGAAGACAGTGATGCCTATTTGGATATGTTATGGCAACTTCTGGCGCGACTTAAAACCCTGTGAGTTTAATGCCTACAAATGTCAAACGGGTGTCTGTCCCCCCACCCCTCTGGAAAAACCAAACTGATGCCTACTTTCCATGCGCTATGGCAACCTCTGGCGTGGCGTAAAAACCCTTAAGTTAATGCCCACAGATGCAGAGTAGGTTTTGGTTTCCATTCGCGTTCCACCCTTCTGGAGATGCAGTCTGTGGGTGCCTCAGGCATCGACAAGGCCGTCTGGAAGTGCTAGTTTCTGTGGCATGCGGTTGGAAGTGAATGGATTTCTACATTTTGCGAAGGATTGGTTTATGGATTTCCCAAAAGAATGATGAGTTTCCTACAAAGAGCAGAGGAATGATTGGTTTTGGGATCCTGCAAAGGAATCGTTGTCTTCTGTATAGGCCTATGGCGAAGGAATGGAGGTTCTACAGTGACTTGATTCCCTCGTCCATTTGACTGGAGGCGTCATTTGATTCAGGGTCATGCGAGCCATAGGAGGATTGTACATATCTTGGTTAGCCATCAGAGCAGAGAGATGAGAAGGGCCCCTCTCAGGTAAAACTAGACCCCTTTGTTGACAGTGATGCCGCAGGGGGTGAGATCATGTCTAACCGACAAAAGCCACAAATTATATGAGTTTGTATGTATGTATGTATGTATGTATATAGGGTACTGCAACTAACCCTTGAGTGTATATTAAGTACTCGAAAGCTCTAGATACTGATGCCTTTCATTACTTTCTTATGGCCTCTGTTATTCATATACAGTAATATATATATATATATATATATATATATATATATATATATATATATATATATATATATATATATCCGTATGAAACAGAGGGCATAAATGCCGACCAGTTTCCCTTTAGGTTCCTTGAACATCTTTCAGGGGACTTATAAATTTGAACAAATGTCGAAATATATATGATGGTCTGACAGTTCCGGGGAACGTACTGATAGCATGGAAAAATATTCACACCTGATAAGTGAGAATAAGTAGGTGCAGTAAGGTCTGAGTCACTGCTTCATTTACAAAATTTTTTTTTCATACAGGTAGGCTCCTATCATTAATTTTAGGCCCAGATAAATTGCCTTCCTAAACAACCATACGGTTTACAAATTTTCCCTTGGAATTACCTGATCGAGTTTACCCAGCATCAGGATAATTTCATTTCTTGCCTATATTCCTAATTACATCTATTACATCATTAGTAAACTCACAGCTACACATAATATGTAATGCTTTTTAAAAACATGCACGTACACTGATTTCCTTACTGTACTATTTTAGCATAAAGAAAAATGTACACAGGCAGAAATATCGTTAAGTTTTCTGTTTCCCTAGTGAAGTTTATAGATGGAACCAAGTCATTTATTTTACCAGAGAAAATATTTACATTTTCGTTCCCTGGCCAAATAATTATTACGTAGTTAATTTACTTGAACCATATCACATTGAAAGGGATGAGTTTGTTTACGATTCTTCTTTTTAAAAAAATCCTATATCACTACTGCTTAAACTGGAGCGATACGTTGACGTATAGCCATACCAAAATTGTAAGAGAAAAGTTCCCCTTAAATTCAAATTAACATCCTTTATATATATATATATATATATATATATATATATATATATATATATATATATATATATATATATATATATATATATATATGCAGAGTAATAAGAATACGATTTATTTCATTACACGACTGATTGGAATGGGACTGAAGTACTTTCATATTTTGTAAAAATAAAACTCGGAGAGGTGTCATTGAATCTCCTATAATATCTCAGGAACCTAATAAATTTAAATCAAGGTAGTTTATACTTCATCCTTTTGTTAAAAGAAATTTTTGGGCTTGTTACTGTATAATCACCAGCTGATCTGATATCGACATTTATATATATATATATATATATATATATATATATATATATATATATATATATATATATATATATATATAAGCGAATCTCACATAAAAATGACAGGCAGAAGTTCAGTACCAAGTCCTTTCACCTTTATTAACGTGCCAAACGATGCGTTAATAAACGTGAAAGCACTTGGTACTGAACTTCTGCCTGCCATTTTCCTGCGGTATTCGCTTATACAATCAAGTCAGGTGCATCTACTGTGATTTTTACGTTATATATATATATATATATATATATATATATATATATATATATATATATATATATATATATATAGAGAGAGAGAGAGAGAGAGAGAGAGAGAGAGAGAGAGAGAGAGAGAGAGAGAGAGAGAGAGAGAGAGAGGCAATTTAACACGAACTCCTACCCAAAAGCTAATCAAACATTGGAACTATGATTCAATACAAACAATCTAGGAGTTCCAAAAGCAGTTTGCAAACTTGTTCGACTTTAAAACAGCATCCTCCAACAAATCGCATATTATTTGCATTTCAACTTCTACATAAGGCTTTGTATACCAGAAGCAGAAAAAAATAGGAAAAAAAATTCCAATTGGTTTGTCTTTTCTTTATAAAGAAAAAATCATAAACTGGTCACTCCTCTTTTACACAAAACCACACCAACTTCACATTAACCTCAGTGACATCTCAATCAGTCAAATCTACAGCAAACTGCTGGTACGTCCACCACTTGAAAGTTTGTTGATGTTACTCCCAGCCATGGGAATAAAATTCCATAATGACGACACGGTCTAGGAAGCAAAACACATTTGTTTTCTCCCGCCCTCGTCCTCCACAATCCGTACGCCAACCAACCACCCTACAGGAACATCTGTCCATCAAGTACATTCCCTTCCCCTGCCCCCCGCCCCCTAACCAAATTGCCATCTAGTCCCATTCACTGATGTCAAAGTCCAGAGTCGTATCAACACTTACTCAACAACAACAACACAAAAACAACATCAGACTGGGTGTAAACCCTGGCCTCTCTAAGAGTAATATGTAGATTTTTGCTGTATTCTCTCTTTGCCTTAGCCTTTGGATTAACAGCCGAGCCCGTGATGAAGCCAAAGCATCTTGCTACGTACTTAAGAGGGTGGATGGGGTCTGCATTCTCCGAATTCTAATTTGATCCTAAGAGGGCTTAACATCCTCTGGATTCTAAACTGAGGTCATGTAACTACAGCTTGAATTTTTGAGGCATTTGCACCAGCAGTCTTTCTCGTGAAAGTTAAGTGCTTTCTTTACATTATCGTTTTATAAGCGAATCCCACAGGAAAATGACGCCCCGACGATGTGTTAATAAACGTGAAAGTGCTTGGTACTGAACTTCTGCCTGTCATTTTCCTGTGGGATTCGCTTATACACTGAAGTCACGTGCATCTACTGTGACTTTTTAAGCATTATCGTCTTAAGTAGTTTGCCTTTACTTTCTTCACTTGTAATAATAATAAAACTTTGAAAGTGACGTGAAGTATATCACTGCATTCCTTTGGGGTCAGTATTCTGTCTACATTAAAGGAAAGTGGTCTATTTATGCAATATAATGTTACACTCTCTTCCAAGAACTGACAAACCAAAACGAGAAACGAAACTTTCCAATGTGCATTTGATTACAGTGTACAGAAATCCACTAAGAACAGATATAATTTCCACTAAGAACAGATATAATTAAGTCAGGAGGACCGAGGTTTCCATCCTAATTTGAAAAAGATTTTATCATAATAAATCTAATCAAGCACTGTCTTCAGTTTACCCCCGTCTGGGGCTTGCTCCGACACACCTACTTCAATCTAAAAGCTACGTCTACACGCTGCACAAGCTTGGGTACATGCTGCCTATAGTAACATAAGCCAGTAAGCTGAGGTCATCTGGTCCAAGCTCTCATTGCCAAAAAGCCTCCACATTTGCAGAACTCCTGCAACGTGGTGCCTACGATCAAAACTACAGCAACCTGGAGCTGCTCACAAACACCTTATGTCATATAAGACCAAACTTTTCACACCTTATATCACATAAGATTAGACTTTTCACACCATAAGTCACACAGCAACACCTTTTCACCATACAGATTTCAAAATCTGGAACATCAGGGTGCCTTATGTAGTTACATATACCTGCTTCCACCTACTGCCAGGATATTACACAAGTTAAGTAACAAATCAAATCATCTTGTAAACTGCAGGCTGAAGTTAAGCCTCCAAACAGAACAAGGGTTTGTATACAGCAGTGAATTCTGAAGCAACTCGAAAAGAATTGCAAAGATAACCTTTACATTTTCCTATCTTACCTAAACCAGTCTAGACCAAAAATGCAGTCAAACATCTTGAAAGCTGGGATTCATGTGATCATGAAAGTAAATGAGCTTGAAAGGCCATGTTTTCACAAACGCCACTCCCAAGTCCCTAAAACCTCTATTTAAATACATCTAAGGTATATAACAAAGTTAAGAATAAATATAAACTGAAAAATATGAGCGCATAAAAATGCAATGCCAACTTCGAACTCTTAAATTATGAATACTGTCGTAATACAACACATATTCAAAATCCTTAGGTGCGGTGTATTTAAGCATATTTGTACGCTCATGCACCATAAAACTTACGAATGTTTCTACACTGATATATTAAACACATGTATATGCGGCAACGTCAAGAAAACATTTAGCAGTGACTCTGATACTTCAGTGCATTTACATATGGCAAATAGAAGGATTTAAATTCCCCTTACCAAGTCTAAAACTGAAAATGAAAAAGGAGGTGGGAGAAACGTCAGTCTGACCTTGAAATAAGGAATAAGGCCAGTCTATAAAAATAAAGCGAAGACGAAAAAACTGAGGGATATAGAAAGGAGAGAATTCTAAAGCTCGAGAGTGACAGGAAATTAACCATTCAAAGGAAATGCATGCGGAAGTAGCCAGCAGAGAGTTAAGTAGGAGGGAATCTCTTCAACGCCACAGATACGGCCGAACGGTACCTATAGACGAGCCACCGTGAGACAACCACGTGATGCGGAGGAAGATCTTCATAGGAGGTGAAGGAAGGATTATTGATTAGATGAATTGCCTTTGATTCAACACTGTAGAGGGGAAACAAAAGAAGTGACATCCGCGTACGAGAGTCGTATTCAAACAGGGATGGCGAGGGGCCAACAACCAGCGTTATTGACAGGGATTAAGAGAATAACTTACAATACCAGGACAAAACGCTCAGAATATTTTGGTACCAGATTAACCAGTCTGAATGGGTGATCACCTCAAGACACATCTAAAGCCATCTGAACACCCACGTTATTGACAAACACACGATGAATTTTACTTCCATAAGGGAGCATTACACTGAACAACAAAGTTGACAGATGCGTGGATAAACGACTTCCGTAAATGCAGTGAACTTGACGGAATCATGGAATCCACCATTCGGGCATGCCATCATGAGAGAGTTCAAAGAGAAGAAAGCGATTTGAGTCAGGGCGAGCAAAAGAGGTTGGTTGGGAAATGAAGGTAGAAGGCATGTGCTCATCAACTGTGAGGTATTTAAAGACATTTTCTGCATTGGAAAGACAGTGTTCTTCCTAGCAAATGTTTACCATCTCATTTTAGCTAAAAATCACTACATTACCTCTCGGGCAACAACTGGGAAATTCCGTTAAAATAGCAAGACTGGTGCACTGATGTAAAGTAAATCGTTAAAAAAAAGCAATATTCTCTCTGCATCACAAATTCTGCTTAAAACAGATTTCATCGCATAAAACCCAAAGGTTTAAAATAAAATACACCGTCACACAAGCTTGAGAGACGATCAGACCATGAGACGTATATTAAAACGCCCTTGGCTTTATTCTCTAGACGGTTCTATGAATACCGCATGATACATTCATTATGAAAGCGTGATATAGCGTATCATCAACAAGAAATTCTTCCCCAAGTCTACCACATTCCACCTGGCGAGAAGGTCCTGAGGCCCTGCAAGTTACCACCATCCAATCAATAAAAGCTTCCACGGGCACCCTCTCACTCCCGCCCCACTACCCCCGCCTCGATTACCATTGCCACATCGCGCCATAACCTTCAACTTCCCGACGCTCCAAAATGACTTCACTGCGACATAAACTTCTACAGACAACATTTCCGAAAACATCGCATCCCTGGGAAACCGACAGTGAGGGGCGTTTCGCAAATCGAAATGATTTTATTTTCGGTGATTTTACAAAGGAGACAGCAGCAGCTTTGTGCGGGCTTGAGGTAGTGGAGGACTGGTGGTGTTGGTGGTGGCAGAGCACCGAGCCACCACCTCCACCACCAGAACAGCCAGCCATGGATGGGTTTCAAACAACCATACGCACGCACACACCCGTGAGAGAACGTCAACACGCCTCGAGCCCCCCTTCTGGGGTTTATCCCTCTACTTGGAGACTTTCGTGAACCCCCGGTCACCCAAGACAGAAATGCTTGACAGCACCAGCAACACATCTCTCTCTCTCTCTCTCTCTCTCTCTCTCTCTCTCTCTCTCTCTCTCTCTCTCTTCCCCACCGAGCAGTGATTTGGCAAAATGTGCAAAGATGGTGGCGTTACTGTATCTAGATCATATACAAAACTTATGAGATGCTTCTACACTTGTCTTACATAGAGATTTATAGGTGATCAGTCAAAATATCACAGTCCATTATATAATATACTATTATCTATAGCACACATGCTGCAAAATTCCAAGAAATAACAGGCAAGCTCCAATGAATAATGGATTTTAATTACCCTTGATGGCATTAAAGGCAGAGGAAACATCGACAGAGACGGTGGAAGCGTTACCACAATTTCACACACAAACACACACATATATATATGTATATATATATTAACTTTATCACATACACAATTGTTCTGTGCATTAGTAGAATTACTAAAAGGACCTCATATATATGTGTGTGTTTGTATGTGTGTTAATGCAAGTCTTGGCAGGTTAATAATATCAAAATTATTTCCTTCTACTCCAACACTGTTAAGGATTTCTACTAGCAATGGTGGTTACAGATAAAACACAACGTCACTGCCACGTTCACCTTTGCGTGAGTATACTAGTGTACCATTACCGTTACAAAATTATGGTAATATAAGAGAGGCTTACCCTGGTCTGTACAGGACAAGTCGTGGTTTTTGCTACCCGCAGAATATTGCTGTTACACAGAAAATATGGATACACATTTCTATTCATAGGCCGTGGAGAAACTGAGAAATTAAATGGTCAGGTTTGTCAATCAAAATCAACTGCTGCCGCATACGATTATGCTTCAAAGGCATCTGGCAAAGGGCTGTGGGCCCCTTTGTGGAAGGAAATGCCTTCTACTTGGCAGAAGAACCTCTCTTGAGGGTAGTCTACCATAATCTTCTCTTTTGTAGGATCCAGGTAGACTTTAACAGCATTCTCGTCGCTGTGTATATACAGTATATAGTGTATAGTGTTTGCAGAAGTAACCAATGTCCAACTGGTGTGCTGAAGGACAGAAAACTGGATGGTTTGGTGCTTGGGGACAGAAAAGTGGTGTGTGTGTGTGTGTGTGTGTGTGTGTGTGTGTGTGTGTGTGTGTGTGTGTGTGTGTGTGTGTGTGTGTGTGTGTGTAGGCAAGAATGAGAACGAAAAAATCGAAATTGTGTCTGGGGTGGTTGAAAGGCGCTGAAAGAGTAAGAGGTGGTGCTTGTAGTATCAGGAAGACTCCAACAGGCTAAAAAGCTGAACGTGGCAGTGAGTGTAGATGGTCCAGGAATAGAAAGGAATGAGTGAAAGAAAATGTTTTTAGGATATCCTGTATACATCTGTGCTCGGCAGGAGATGGAGAGCATAAAAGTGTTACACTGGGCGATTCCTCAGCAGAAGTGGCGGAGTGTGAACGAGATGGCAACATACGCAAATACGGGTTTCTTGGAGAAAATGAGCATGGTGTTTTTTTAAGTTATGAAAATGAATTCTGGAAAGGGGACTGAATATTTGAAATGCATGGTTTCCTAAGAGGAGTTTCCAAGTGTACTTGGGAAAGTATGACGAAGACGGAAGAGCAAACGGTTGGTTAAAATGATAGGAGTGGCTGGTGGTATATACAACCAATATTTGACTGGGGCAAAAGTTAAGATGCACTGAAGTGTATCTAATAAAGGGAAAGAAGAAGAGTGCATAAGGAGAAAATGGACGAATTGTGACACCTACGGCTGAGACAGCGGTGGAAGGAGTTGGTAAGTAAAATTCCATGATGGGGGTCAGAGGGCCAGCTGGGAGAGTTTGTGGATATAAGTAGGCAGGAAGAATAATAATGAAAACATTATTTGAGGTCATATACATGACAGAAAAAAAGATCATACAGAGGATGGATAAGGCAGTCCAGAGACAGTGAAACACATAGCAAGATAAAACCAGAAGGCAAGCAAGAACTTTAAGGAGGTTAACTTCTTCTATAGGTACGTAAATGGGCAAAAAAAAAATTGTTAATAAACAGTGAATGCAGCCCTGGTTTATGGAGTGAGTATTTTAAAGATTTTATGAATGTGGAAGATAACAAAGCGGTAGAAATGAATGACAGAGGGGAATAAGTGTACATTTGAGAATGGGTACGAAAGTGACTGGACATAAGGAGGGCAATTACGAGGCTGAAGAATGGAGACTCATAAGTTGACTGAACTGCAAATGAAAAGCTAAAGTACATCCATGACAGACTGATTGTCTGACAAGGGTTTATCAGGTAAGTCTGGACGAGGGCAAGGTTCTGATGGAATAGGTTAGAGGAGTGAATATTTCATTGAATAAGGGTAAAAGGATATAAAGGTGGATTTAAGAATTAAATAGGCATAATGAAGGCATCGTGCTTACCCTATATAAAAATGGGAAAAAGCACGTTAAAACGAAGAAGAATGTTATATGTTATTTTGTAGCCTATACGACAAGCATTAGCGGAGAAAGAACAGTGTGAGTTTACATAAGCGATGTGAGTGGAACGAGTGTTTGATATGAAAGTTATTTGACAAATTTGAAGGTAAAAGGAAAGAGTACTGGCATACTGATAAAACTGAGGCAATGTGGAGGGTGCTGTTGATGTATGGTACAGAAAATACTGTATGCTACCGAGATAAAAAATTTACTTGAGGGAAGCGAAGCGTGTCGGAGTATACAAAGAGAAGAATAGCCTACCTGAATATATATTGCATGTGGAGTGTACTTATATTTCCGATAATGATCAATTAAGCAAATAAAATATATTTTCCTAAGAAAGGATTTCATAGCCGATATTACAAATAGTTTTACCTACAGGGTGGAGCTTCATACTATTTTTTAACGTAAAAAAAAAAACTCAACTCTCACCTAGGCTACTTCTACTACCTAAACTGAGGTTTTCTTTGTTCCTGTTCTTACCTCTTTTTTTCAAGGGAAATTACAGACTGTGGGATTTTTTTTTCCGGTGTACCATTAACCCAGTGCCTTTTTCCACACGCAGCTCCCACACCCTAACGCATCGAGATAGCGCGTACTGCAGATTATGTTGTCACACACACACACACACATACAGTATATATATACACACATACATACCCATACACGCACACACATATATATATATAGGCTATATATAATTTATAATGTTTGTGTGTGCTTGTTTTACTGTACATTCTTTCACCAATATATAGCCAACCTTCTCTATCTGGGAGTGAGCAGGGTAGTGCAACTCCACAGGAAAGGAAGATATCATTCACTGCCACGTTCAGCTTTTAACCGTTCAAGGATGAAGAACTGTGCAAATGCCTCCACACAGAATCTACCGCTTCATATAAACACAAGAAGAGCTTATCAACAGTTGCACCGACGCCCTACGCGACACAAACTCACACACTCACACTCACACACACACACACACACACACACACACTGCGCCAACCACCTCCATCTTCCACAAAGTCTCGTCATTACTGGCTATTAAGAACCCGTCGTGACTTACACAGGATCTTCCGCACCGTCTTTCACCATTTTCTTGGTCTCCCTCTCCTTCCTTCCTCAACTTTGACATTATGCGCATTTCTCACTAGCCTAATCCACTGTCTAATTCTCTCCACGTGGCTGAGCCAACTCACAACACAGATCAATTACTTCACGTGTGCTGGTCTCTTTACCACATCAAATCTATATATAACTGGCACCATGTCAACAACTGCTATCAGTTCATTGCTCACACAACTCATATAGGCTACATTACATTTTTAATAAAATAAAATAACAAGTAAAAAATGCGCCGAAGTTTCTTCAGCGCAATCGAGTTTTCTGTACAGCGTATGATGCTGTATGAAAATTTCAGCCACGGCCCATGAAACTCAGCCATGGTCCGGTGGTGGCCTGTGTTGTTAGTACCTATAGCGGTGCCAAAAGTATGATTATGGCCAAATTTTACCTTAAATAATAAAATATAAACTACTGAGGCTACAGGGCTGCAATTTGGTATGTTTGATGATTGGAGGGTGGATGATCAACATGGCAATTTGCAGCCCTCTAGCCTCAGTAGTTTTTAAGATCTGAGGGCGGCCAGAAAAAAGTGCGAACGGACAGACAAAACCGTCACAATAGATTTCTTGTACAGAAAGCTAAAAAGAACACCCGATCTTCACTTAAAAAAATTCTCTAAGCCTACGATATTGCATCAACTACCCTTACTTCCAAATTACTACAATTCAACTGCTTCCATTCTTCCATCCTCTATACTAACATTCTGTCCCACTTCTTTGGCTTCCATTTACCAAAGTAACTGCTATGGTTAATCACTTACAACTTTCTCTCCTCACCAACACTTTCAGACTCTTGAACCTTCTTCGTTTATTTCCCGTGACCGCAGTTTCCCTCATGTCCTAAGGTATTTGCTTATTCATGCTCTGGTATACCTTTGCACTGAGCTGCATTTACAGAGACATGAGGCTTCTTATCTTTGGAATTTGTATAATCCGCAAAGAAAAACCCTTCAATTTCGGTATTTCTCTGTCCTTTCCATGAGCCCTTCTCACTTTACTAAGAAACTCAATCGTCTTAATTATAGCCAGCCGCATTCTGGACCATTTCTGTCCGACTAATACAACACTCGATTGCCATTCTTGCTTCAGCAAAATTACAACAAAAAAACGGAGCTCAAGCCACTCCTCTTCCCACCATTACCTCCACCAGCGAACACTTTATAGTAAACTTCCCTCACCAATTATGCCGTCTCTTTCTCTACCACGTACCTTTGCATAACAAACCATCCAGCCCAACTACCCTTCTCTCTCCAGTTCCCTTCAATCACAACCGAGGGCAGTCACTTTCAATCTCACCCTTTCATTCTTGAACCAAATACATTTACCATCACAAATGTTTCTCATTTCGGACTCGATCTTACCCATACAACCCTCATACTAGCATATTTGTATACTTTCACCTGTACTCCCGGTCTTTCCGACATAAAAAACGACGACCCAAACCTCTGAGCTTCCATCTCTCGACAACCCTCGTCACAGTCGCTCTGTCCTTCCTAATCCACAACACACTACCCACATCACTTGGGCTTCCTGTACGTCAAAATGTCAATCTCTCCTTGAAAAAACCTAGTGGCATACATTCTGTTCTCCCGTACCATATCTGCTGACATTCAACCCGATGGCTTGGTACCTTACTTAATTATATTCTGCTATAGAGAATAGAATATAGTATTTAGGCAAAAGGCCAAGCGCTCGGACCTATAAGGTCATTCAGCGCTTAAAGGGAAACTGACAGTAAGAAGGCTTGAAAGGTGTAACAGGAGGAAAACCTCACAGGTGCAACAAATGTTAGTGTGTGAAAAGTCAGATGGAAGAAAGAAAATATGAACAGAGGCACAGTGAAAGGAATGAAAGAGTATGCAGCTAGGGGCCGAAGGGAAACTGCAAAGACCCTTAAGTAATGCCTACAGTAACCCGGATGAGGTGCACTGACGGCACTAACCCCTATCGGGATATTCTGTAATACCGCAAGCTTAAGTAATGTAACCCCTATAACCTATATCAGCAGCCTAAGTCAGTTTGGAAGGACTTGACTTCCAATCCAAGAAAGTGGTTCGTAGGCCGTCGTTCCACAGCACTCAAACAGCATATGGCCAAGGGCTAGCAACCTCACATGCTGAGAACCTGCATAGTAACACCTGGCGCACCCCCGCCCCCATAAGAAAAAGGCGTATGGTGAAATACACACAAACACACACACACACATATATGTGCGTGTGTGTTTGTGTGTTACTGCGACTAACCATAAATACAAATATCTCAGACTGTCAATATATAGCACCCTAATTCGTCTTTTTTTTTTCTTTCTTTTTACACAGCATGTTTATTCAAGCAAACCTCTGCTGGCTTGTTTCATTAAATGAATGCACACTATAGATCAAGCAATATATAAGACGTATCGATAACTAATTAACACGTATCGATAAGTAATTAACAGTAACACTAATTCAAAATACACTGCGGAAATTGTAAGGTGAGAATTCAATCATATAACTTCAGGAGTCGACAAAACCATCATTCCTCGAGTTACTTATCAAGCAGATTCTAATCACTGACGATAAGCAGCATGTCGTCACGCTTGACTGGCGTCTTCAGAGACAACAGGTCAGCCATAGTTCAGTGACACTTCAACCAAGGCTCCAGCAATAATGTACAGATACATACACATCCCGATTGAAAATGTTTACTGTAGTGGCTTTGGCCATCACGTGAGCAGGTACGGGGTTTTTAAAAGGATGTTTTTTCCAGTAAAATTTGAATCAATTTTACACACTACCATGACGATAACAAAGTGGTTTGGCAATATTCAATTTGTAAACAATTCAGCAAGACTGGTGTAGAGAGCACAACAGAATACAGAATTTAGGCCAAGGGCCAAGCGCTCGGACCTATGAAGTCATTCAGCACTGAAACGGAAATTGACAGTAAAAAGTTTTGAAAGGTGTAACAGGAGGAAAACCCTGGCAGTTGCACAATTAAAAAAGTGTTAGGACAAGGTGGAAAGTAAGATGGAAGAAAGAGGAATATGAACAGAGGTACAGTAAAAGGAATGAAAGGGATTGCACCTAGGGGTCGAAGGGACGCTGCAAAAAACCTTAAGTGATGCCTACAGTGTACCGCATGAGATGCACTGGCGGCACTAACCTCCTAAGGTGGACTTCTGTAGAGGAGACTGCCGTGCCTAAAAATTTATGACGAACTTTCAAATGTAAACTGTCATGCAACAATGACCACACAAAATACAAAAATGACACGACAAAAATATAAAGATGACTAAGCGAAAATATAAAAAATATTTTTTGGCTCACCAGTCATTTTGGTTTACAAGTGACCACACATGATCAGCATCCGGTGATTCCACACTAAGAGATTACCCTCAAAATAATCTGGGATTAACCATAGATAAATCTCTACTAGAAACGCACGCAGTAGGGTTCATCCGAAATGAGGGAATGGCCATTCAATAGAGGATCTGAAACCGCGGACTAGAGTCGAAAGGACCGATAATACCAACCTTTTGACAGCTGGGATTTGTCTGAGGTTGAACATTAGAGGCCTTTTCTTTTACAACTGTGACAGAGGTCTTCTTCCTCCACTCCAGTTATTCATTCTTTTCTTTCTCGCTGCTGTTACAGTCTTTTCTTTATCCCAATTATTACACTTTGTTTTACCCAGGCAGACTAACAGAGGTCTTTTATCCATACCTTTAATTTATTCTTTTCTTCTTCCTATCTGTTAACGTCTATTTCTTTAACCAAGTTATAGCGAGTTATTTCTATTTTCCTCCAAACCATCCCGTATTGTTATTCTTTTCTCCGTCCCACTTATTAGGTTCTTTACTCCTCGTTATATCATTCCTTTTCCCTTTACAATCACTGTTCTTCTCCCCACCCACCTCTTGAGTTCTTTCCTCAATTAGGTTATGGAGTTCTTTTCCCTCATTCGAGTTACTGACTTCTTTTCTCGATACCAGTTACATAATCTCCCCATCTCAATACTATTTGCCTGTCCCATTATCGAGTTTTTTTTTTTTTTTTTTTATCCCAGTTCTTAGTTTTTTTTCGCCCCAGATCTTTAATTCGTCTTTCCATCCTAATCACAGTTATTCTGTCCACCCCAAATTTCAAAGTTCTTTTCGGCATCCCAGAATTAGTTCTTTTATCCAGCCCACTTCCGTTTTTCTTTCATCCTACTGACTGGGGTGAAGTTCAGTAAGTCTTTTCAGCCCAGTTGAAAAAATTAAGTTTCCTTTCCCATCGCCTGCTAGTGTTCTGATTAAGCTGGAGTCATGCCAGCACGGGCCCTTGCTCATACAGCAGCCCGTAAGCTTTCCCATCGCCTTTATTTGTTACCAATCGGAATCATTCTTTCATATTTTGATGAAACTGATCTTCCGCCAGCCTCCTGATTAAGGATGAATGGGAGCGACACGGGAAGTTTTCTCTGTAGCATTTCTAAAGGTGTCAAAGATAGACAGAATATGGAATTTAGGCCAAAGGCCAAGCACTGGGATCTATGAGGTCACTCAGAGTTGAAATGGAAACTGACAGTAAGAAGGTTTGAAAGGTGCAACAAGAGGAAAACCTCGTAGTTGCACTATGAAACAATTGTTAAAAGAAAGTGGAAAGTCAGATGGAAAAGAATATGAACGGAGGTACAGTAAAAGGAATAAAAAAGGGTTGCAGCCAGGGTCCGAAGGGACGTTGCAAAAACCCTAAGTAATGCCTACAATGCACCAATAAAGATGTCATTGCAGCCGCCACAATTCCGCTGAACTCTAGGGGAGAGTAATGCTCAACTCAGGTGGCCATGTAACACCTGTCAGGTCATCTCTTCCACCATTTATTCTGCAGAATTCAGCAGCCCTTAAATAGCACGCTTAGATGACACTTTTTGAACTGGTAACCCTTGGAACTTTCTCCTGCCTCTGTTTTCCATGATTCGTAAAACCTTACGGACCCCCAGCCCCCCAAAAGGTCAAATCCCATTACTTTGACTTCAACCCATCTTTACCGTAATTTCTTTGGACCTGCGCCAAAAACTAAGCAGCAAGAAATATAAATTATACAACTTTACATATATAATAGATATATATGTGTGTATAATTATATATATATATATATATATATATATATATATATATATATATATATATATATATATATATATATATATATATATATAATGTACAAACATACACACATTATATATACATATTTACACAAAATATTCCGGATTATACATTTGCATGAAAGGCTGAGGTCGATATAAATCCTATCAAAGCTTTTATTTTAAAGATACAAAATATTTACATATCAGTAAGTCTACTAAAAAGACCTTTGAACTATGACAATGGGGAAAATGCCTACTCATAAAATAGTTGAGCTTCTAATCGTACTCGCAGTTCTAAAGGAGAACGTGCAAAACAGGCATATTCAACACGCATGTAACACCTTACACCTACAGTACTACATTAAATACTGTACATACATACGTACACACACAAACACACACATAATATATATATATATATATATATATATATATATATATATATATATATATATATATATATATATATATATATATATATATATATGTGTGTGTGTGTGTGTCTGTGTGTGTACGTATGTATGTACAGTATTTAATGTGGTAGTGTAAGTGTAAGTTGTTACATGCGTGTTGAATATGCCTGCTTTGCACGTTCAAGACGCATGTAACAACTTACATCTACAGTACTAAATTAAATACTGTACATACATACGTACACACACACAGACACATATAAGTATATACATATAATATATATATATAAATTATGTATATATTTATATATATACATATCTTCCGTATGTATTATACACATAATACATACGTGTAAGTATGTTCATATCTATAAATAATTTTACGAGGCCAGTTACATGTGCCTATAAAGGGAGAAAAACACAAGCTACTCAAATGCTGTGCAACACCCGTCCCCTGCAAACGTAAACATATGAAGTTCAACTGCACGAGATCCTAGATACACACTGACTCATTATACAGAGAGAGAGAGAGAGAGAGAGAGAGAGAGAGAGAGAGAGAGAGACTGACTTCAAGGTCTTCCTGATATTGCCCAACTGCATTTAAGCTTTGTTTAACAAACAAGAGCAATGTGAAATCGAAGTTTTACACAACTGGAAAACTAGAAAACTGCTTTATGAAAAAGCTTTGCAAAATTATTGAAACTACTTCGCTTTAACGAGTCTAGTGGCGGAAAAAAACAAAAGAAGAACCTTCAATCAGACCGAATACCAGATGCAAGCAGATTTACTAAAGCTTCTTGGTACAAGATGATCCTTAAAAGATCGTCCTTACAAGTTACTGGGCGATGCAAACCAAAGAATCTCTACAAATCGATGAGAAAAACATCGGCCGGTGTCGCTCTTGCTCTTTATAAGAGTGGAGGTGCAAAACACGTGACGAGCCACACGTTCTGGGCGTGAATCACTCAACTTCCTGGAAACTGACTCAACCCATCCTCTGCTCTGAGATAATTAAGTTTGAACGGTATGATGATTATCAACAAGCACGTGTTCGAATGTACATTTTGTGGTGACGGCTTTAAATGCAAAAAGGAAAATAAACTTCTATAATTTGCCTTAATAATAATAATAATAATAATAATAATAATAATAATAATAATAATAATAATAATAATAATGTGTGTTCTATTGAAAAGAATGGCAGCATTAGTATAATTCTACCGATGCTGTTATTCTTTTTTAAAGAACCTGCTTAAAAGAAGGTCTAACAACTCCAACTAACAACAACAACAATAATAATAATAATAATAATAATAATAATAATAATAATAATAATAAAACCTTCTCTGTGCTGTTTCTAAGGCCTTTAATTTATACAGAATTCTCTATCTGTCTTAAAATCTTCTCACCAGCGTACAGCTGGTATATCAGTAATAATAATAATAATAATAATAATAATAATAATAATAATAATAATAATAATAATAATAATAATAATAATAATAATAATATTGTGTTGAAAATAACGGCAGTTTTCAACGACTTCATCTTATACAGGGTTTCTTTTAATTCCCTTGACAATTCGTTTTTCCGCCTCAGCTAGGTTGTTGAGTAGAATTCCAATATTCATATTTGTCTAAATTGGGAGATTTGTCAAAGACTGTTTTATGAAAGCTAAGCCAGAAAAACGAATTGTCAGAATTGAAAAAACTCTGTATAAGATTAATTCCTTGAAAACTGCCATTATTTTCAACAAAACAGGCCTCAAAGACGGTCTACTCCCTGAATAATAATAATAATAATAATAATAATAATAATAATAATAATAATAATAATAATAATAATAATAGTTTCATGCGACAATCTAAAAACCCATTAACAACCTCGATCATCAAATGGTAAAGATTAAGACAACAAAAACAGTTTGGGTAAAGTCAAAGCATAAATAAACCAAAACAAAAGTTCAGTGGGTTATGGAGACGGTGCAACCTCATGTCTCTATAAAGACCACTCCCGTTTACCATAGATCGAGAACAGCAGCGAAATCGCGGCACCTTTATTGTCAAGATACCGGCACCCTTCGAGAAAAGCAGCACATATTAACTCATAAGGCACAGACGAGTAGCAAACTCAGGCTTAACGACAGTAATGGAATGGAATGGAATACAGAATTTAGGCCAAAATCCAAGCGCTGGGACTTATGAAGTCATTCAGCGCTGAAAGGAACTCGAGAGTAGAAAGGTCGAAAGGTGTAACAGGAGGAAATCCTCACAGTTGTACATTTGTTGTGAGAGGAAGGATAGCAAGATGGAAGAAAGAGAATATGAACGGAGGCACTGTAAATGGAATGACAGGGGTTGCAGTTAGGGGTCAAAGGGACGCTGCCAACCAAGGTCTACAGATTAAATCTCAAGTAATGCCTGCAGGGCACCGCGTAAGGTGCACTGACGACACTACCTCCTCTGGGGTGATGGCAGTAATATTAAAGCTACTGAAAGACAACCAAAAATATCATCGTCCAGACCTACAAATTATTAATAAAAGGAAACCGCAACTTGAAAAGATCTGCAACTGGTAATCTTAAAGGGATCACCATCTCTGTAGATATACAAAGCTCTCTATGATCGTCAGTAGCTTTGTGGAAGCATTTGATAATGTCTTTACGCTGTAGACAAGTCAGTTGGGTCAAAGCTGAGAAGTATTTTCCAGGTTGCTCACAACTACCGGCTGCCAAATATCGTTTACTAACTCGTTGAACACCACTGTAATTCATATTTGTCCACCACCATGCAATTGGGTGTGTACTGACAGACAGGGGATACACATTTCATCAACATGAAAGATATTAATTACGCTACGGACACTGAATTAAAATAAATTTTAAACACGATAATCAGAAAGTCTTTCAACGCATGAAGTGACTGAGGAAGGAAAGATGGTGGTAGATCTAACAACTGGCATAAAATATGGATCAAGTTTGTGTGAGAGAGAGAGAGAGAGAGAGAGAGAGAGAGAGAGAGAGAGACTCTGATAAGATATTTGATAAGAGAAATTAGGCATGTAACACAAATGATAAATTTCCATGAAGAGAAACTTGAGAAATATACTGTATAATAACACATCATGAGTCCTCATGTATCTACTTTTACCCTGTGTAACGACGACAGTCCAAGGGGAAATAAATTCCCTGTTCAGAATGGCCTTCGTCCAGCCCGGCTGCAAGGCACTCCCAGCAAGGTCCCTCAAGTAAGCATGTAAAGGAAGGCACCTTGGCCCAAGGTTCGTGACGGAACGTAACGTCTGTAGGGACTGCACTTCACGTAGTTACAAATGCATCTATTTTCTAATATATACACATTCTAGTCTGTCGTCCAATTCTCTAAATAAAAAAAAAGAATGGTTGGGGGTAATCATATATATATATATATATATATATATATATATATATATATATATATATATATATATATATATATATATATATATATATATATATGTATTTAATATTTGTGTTTAAATCACGCTACTGACGAACCTTCAACTTTGCAACTTTTTAAGTTCCACTAAAAAAGCTATCTGAACGGTAATCAGGATTATAGATCAATATACAATGAGCTGAATCACGAGGTAACTTTTCTTTAAAAAATAAAACAATCCTCTATTTTACCCAGGCATTAACTCTTTACAGACAGGCGTTTCCTTTTAAAGGAGAACAAGTAACTAGAGTCTTCATTGTACTAAATGAAAATTCTTTATAGTGACTTGACTTGCTATCTTTAAGAAAGTTCTAAATAAGAAAAACCACTGCGTTTTGTGCCATTTTCACTAAAATTTAAACAAATGAAAATTCATTTCGAAAATAAGGCCGAATAATAATAGCCAACATTGAGCCAGATATTGTTAAAACACAGTCCACAGACCATCTAACTTTACCATATTCTACATAAAAACTTTTCCACTTTACATGGGCGAATAAATGTCTCATATAAAAAACTAATAAAATACTTCCCAAGGCCTTTTGCCAAATTCTTAAGTGCTACATCAGTCACGCCTCTTCAGGTTTAAGAGTACAGATAGATTACCCTGTCATTTTCTAACGAGCTCATAAACTAAATAAACTAAACCTGCCGGTTATCCACTAGGTGTAAAAAGAGCCTGGAATCAAAATCCTAAATTGAAACACCGAAACTCACTTCCACTAAGCCCAATCGAACACTGCAAGAAATAACCATAAACAACAGGAGAGCAGCTAAAAACTAAGGTAGATAAAAGACAGATGCAAAGATCAGTTCCATGCGAAATAAGCAATAACCTGCTCATCACACTTCTGGAACAGGACTACGATTGAGACCTTGAACAAGAATAAATTACTAGAATGCAAAACGTAAAGGTCGATGTTTATAAATGCAAGAACTTCATTATTATACTGTTAAGCAGCAGCTACATGCAATACAAATGAGATGAAAAATCTAAATATGAGAGAGAGAGAGAGAGAGAGAGAGAGAGAGAGAGAGAGAGAGAGAGAGAGAGAGAGAGAGAGAGAGAGAGAGAGAGAGAGAGAGTTTGAAGACGTGAAATTTAACATATAACGATAATGTTCAGAACGTTTTCTGCAAGTAAAGAGGCTTATACCCTTCATATTAACCCCTCCTTAAAGCGGCTCTGAGCTAGAACAATTTGCACGTCCGATACGTTAGGGTTATTATTTTCACATGAGATTCAAAAGGAAACAAACCTACCACTTCTAAATTTTAATTCTTTTACTTTCAAGTCTCCGCAATGACTAAAGGTGATAAACATCTCTGACCTGTCAGAACAATGATCCTATCGGAGATCAGAAACCTCGATGACATCACAACTAATGCAACCGAGGATCAGTCAAATTAGAACCCCGCAACATAACTCACTAAAAATTGATGCAAAGGAGACTCAACCTCCTGACTTCACTAGAAACTAATCCAGCAGAATTAGTTATAGCCTATGTCTGTCACATCGTCATGAAGTAACGCAACAAAACCCAAGTTATATTCACGTCATTTTGATACAAACTATGCTAATGCTACAGCAATTCGATCGAGTTAGAATTGCATCGCATCTTTACAAACTACAGCAACAGAAAACCAATAAAGTTAAAACCTCTTCACGTTACAACTAAAGCCGGAGAAAACCAGTTAAGTTACATCGTCGTCAAGTTGCAAACTACAGCAACAGAACACCCGTCAAGTTTGACCCGTATTATGTTGAAAATTAATGTATGGGATATCAAATAAATCTAGCTTATTACCTGGAAGATCGTTACAAAATTAACGCAACAAAAAAATAACCTAGTTAGAACCTAGTGACATCTTTAAAAAAAATAATAATAATGATTAACAGATTTCATTATGAAGCTTCTTACATCGTACAAACTGACGCAACAGAAAACCTCACACCACTCGCAAGCGAATCAGAATGCAATGGTCAAAATAACAATGACAAAGACCCATGCTCTCAAGTGTTAAGCCACAACTGTCCAATGAATATCGATTTCACTTAATCTAGGAAACAACGGGAATATAATGATAAACCCTCCTACCCCAACATGGATTCTAGTCAATGCCTTTTACGGTTAAAAGTAGGGTGCTAGTGACCATATCTACTCAGAGAACGTGATACACACACACATAATATATATATATATATATATATATATATATATATATATATATATATATATATATATATATATATATAATCAGAAAGCTACAAACGTCCTTTAATATCAATTCACTCTACCTCGGAAATAATATAATATATGTTACTGAGGTGAGTGAGTGATATTAAATATCGTTACTCTTTTCTGATTGTATATGAACGGTGATGTGATAAATAGTCATATATATATATATATACATATATATATATATATATATATATATATATATATATATATATATATATATATATATATATATACATACGTATACCTAATTACCTAAAAAATTACTTCAGATCTCCTTTGTGGGACATTAACTAGTCTACGGTCTCCCCTGTATGAAAACTGTCTTTAACTGCACAGGTTACTGAAAGCAATATGAGAGAGAGAGAGAGAGAGAGAGAGAGAGAGAGAGAGAGAGAGAGAGAGAGAGAGAGAGAGAGAGAGAGAGATCTTTCCTGCATGAAAACTGTCAATAATGGCATAGGTTATTGAAAGCAATGATATGAGAGAGAGAGAGAGAGAGAGAGAGAGAGAGAGAGAGAGAGAGAGAGAGAGAGAGAGAGAGAGAGAGAGAGAGAGAGAAATTAAATTCAAACTATTCTGGTTTTCTTACAGCTATGATAACCGTGGACATCGTAGTTGAGATGCAGCCAAGCTCAATGGAAGAAACACTTGCAATGACGTCTTGTTCGTCCCAAAGTTTACATGAAACCCACATCAATATTAATCACCCTTACTGGAAAAACAAGTAGGCGAGGCTTTCAACGGAATCACTTAATTACAGTACATTAAAAATATTTTACAAAAATAACTAAAACATAAACACTCTTTAGCATCCGGTCATACAAAAATTTTACTCATGTTAGAATTAATAAAAATCAGTCGGGAATGACTTTTCTATTTCCGACTTGAAACATCTGATCTTATGATTCATTGCAACACTACATTTCTCACAAGTGAAAGACACTTCTTGTCAAACCTTGCACAACTGATTACCATAATCCTCCAGATAGCACCATCTCACCTTTAGTTTTCATGATGAGTATAGGAAAGGACAAAACTGAGAAAGAAAACTGGAGAGAAGACGGACGCCAATACCATAATACATCCAGTGTTATATGAGCCAGCATAAAACTTGCAAGCGAATCAATAAACATTCATTAGACTGTGAAGTTGTTTCCTGCAGAATTCACCTAGCCCCTTTAATCTGACTGAAACCAGTAACTGAATCGCAACTGAAACCAGGCTAACGTATTCCAACGGTAATAACTTTGAGTCACCTCCACGGGCTCAGCTAGCACCAGGCGAGGGTTAAGAGATACAGACATAATTCAGAGGAACTCTGCAACATCGCAAATTTCAGTCAAGGCTTGTCATGGTTCGGAGCAAGTTTGTTTTTCTTCACTGCTCGGCGAACGTGAATTCCGTATAATACAAACAGCTTTTTCCCGCGACATCTCACCGAGCCTGAAGTAGCTTCTTTACAAAGGTGTGCTGGTGTGTCAGCCTGTTAATGCAAATGGGTAAAAGAGAGCGTCAATTTCAGAGAGAGAAAACGAGAACATTGACGATTTACCAACCGATCGAAAACTTCATTAAAGCTTACCTCGAAACAAAGATTATTAGTCAGGGGACAGTAATGTGCGAAAGTCAAGAAAACAGGTGTACAATTCTCAAACTAGCACGGTGTAATTCTGAAGGACAAGATAGAACCAGTCAAAAACGACGACGATACGTCCTTACAGTTAGTTCAGCAAGGCGTCAAACATATAGGAATAAGTCTTCTTTTATTTCTTTATATGTGTACTTACAAATATTACATTCTGGAATAAACTGTAAAAGCGACAATATAAAGCAGGAGGAACAAGTATCAACAATAATCACACAGGTAATATAAAGTAATGAGGAACAGGAAAAAAATGATTGAGGTAGCTCACAGGAGTTATGAAGCAATCTGAAATCAATTTTGCTGCATAGATTACAAGTCAATCATTGCGCCCTTCACAGCTACAAATCCCGATAGGGATTAAGCATTCGGGTCAATAGGGAACGAAGCATTGTCGACAGGACATTCGTAAACATGCGTATTGAATCATTTAAAGGTAAAATGATTTAAAGGTTAGTGTGAAACAAACAGCCAATATCTTTTTCTCGAGCAATATCTAAGATTTCAAATAAATAATAAAACTGCAATAACAACAAAACTGAATACGCCAACTGACAAGGACCTTTCCAAGTAAGTTTGCTTGTCACGTTAAATCTATATTATCAAAATGAGCCAAGGACTCCATAGGTAGTCTAGGTAGTCACTGTTAACACAGATTCATATTACTATTACTATTACGACACAAAAGACTTCAAGGGGAAGTTTGTGCATAACATGAAGTCTGTAACCCTAAGAGAAAGAAGGAAAACGGGGTATGGAATTAAAAAAGCATTTACTTAGAAACTGCAACCATAATATATCCTGGCGAATGGCAATGTCCTAAATAATACATGATAAAAAAGAAACACTTCAGTATACGATACAATTAAACATATAAAAAAACTCAATATATATAAGAAACAATTACACCAAAGGTCTGTAACTGTCTCACCCATTTTGAAACTGGGTCAATTTCAAAACGACATGACGCAACATAAATCGATTTCCTCACAGTAGACAAAGAGATCAAAGCTACATGCTGCTATAAATGCGTCATTCACAGCACTCTTTTATGATCAATAAGATCTGCACGAAGCTTCTATCTTGGTCACAAGACTGGCGCAAAATAGTATCAGGCGTTATATTTCTTTTATGGTGTGGCGACTGAGAAGGGTCGGGCTTCCCAGACAAAGGGTATTTTAGAAAACACTTTAGTGGAAAGAGAAGGTCTCAGTCTGAATGGCTAAAACACTTTAGTGGAAAGAGGTCTCAGTCTGACTGGCTAAAACACTTTAGTGGAAAGAGAAGGTCTGTCTGAATGGCTAAAACACTTTAGTGGAGAGAGGTCTCAGTCTGTGTGGGTAAAACACTTTAAAGGACAGGTTTCAGTCTGAATGGCTAAAACACTTTAGTGGAAAGAGGTCTCAGTCTGTGTGGGTTAAGCACTTCAAAGGAGAGACAGTCTCAGTCTGAATGGATAAAACACTTTAGTGGAAAAAGGTCTCAGTCTACGTGGATAAAACACTTTAGTGGAAAAAGGTCTCAGTCTGAATGGCTAAAACACTTTAGTGGGAAGAGAAGGTCTCAGTCTGAATGGCTAAAACACTTTAGTGGAGAGAGGTCTCAGTCTGTGTGGGTAAAACACTTTGAAGGTGAGAAGGTTTCAGTCTGAATGGCTAAAACACTTTAGTGGAAAGAGGTCTCAGTCTGTGTGGGTTAAGCACTTCAAAGGAGAGACAGTCTCAGTCCGAATGGATAAAACACTTTAGTGGAAAAAGGTCTCAGTCTACGTGGATAAAACACTTTAGTGGAAAAGGTCTCAGTCTGAATGGCTAAAACACTTTAGTGGAAAGAGAAGGTCTCAGTCTGAATGGCTAAAACACTTTAGTGGAGAGAGGTCCCAGTCTGTGTGGGTAAAACACTTTGAAGGTGAGAAGGTTTCAGTCTGAATGGCTAAAACACTTTAGTGGAAAGAGGTCTCAGTCTGTGTGGGTTAAGCACTTCAAAGGAGAGACGGTCTCAGTCTGAATGGATAAAACACTTTAGTGGAAAAAGGTCTCTGTCTACGTGGATAAAACACTTTAGTGGAAAAAGGTCTCAGTCTGAATGGCTAAAACACTTTTGTGGAAAGAGAAGGTCTCAGTCTGAATGGATAAAAGGCTTAGTGGAAAGAGACGGTCTGTCTGAATGGATAAAACACTCTGTTGGAAAGAGAAGGTCTCAGTCTGAATGGATAAAACACTTTACTAGAATGAGGTCTCAGTTTCAATGAATAAAACACTTTACTGGAAGGAGAGGGTCTCAGTCTCAATGGATAAAACACTTTACTGTAAGGAGAGGGTCTAGGTCTGAATGGATAAAACACTAATGGAATGAGAGGGTCTCAGTCTGAGTGGATGCGATGAAATATATTGATAGATGGAGTACTAATTTACTTATAATGATCATTCTGATAACTGCACTTCTCACAAATGAAAAATAAAACACTAGAGAGAGAGAGAGAGAGAGAGAGAGAGAGAGAGAGAGAGAGAGAGAGAGAGAGAGAGAGAGAGAATGTATATACCTTTTGATATAGACATATTACAAACGTGATTAACAGTAGCCAAGGGACAGGCGCTTACATGATACAGTGGCAATGATCCACACTTTTTTCCCTTAGAATGTTTATTGCACATAACAAAAATTTGGTTTCCATACATCTGAGGTTGAATAAAATAGCTACGGGAACGCAATAAACTCATTAAAGCGGTTTTTTTGCACAAAGCTTTCTCTCTCTTCTCTTCTCTCTCTCTCTCTCTCTCTCTCTCTATTCTCTCTCTCTCTCTTTCTCTCTCTCACTATCAAAATCCACGGCTGTTAACTAAAGATCAGTCGTGTTGCACGAGTATTCACTCAAAATAATTATAAAAGTGGTATTCATTCTCGTATGGAATGAACACAACAAAAATGAAATAAAACTGCAATGCACTATACTGTATTCCAGAATAAATAACAGAAACAACACAAAAGTATCGTATCTCTAGGATAATCAAAAGGTCGTCATATTTGGAAGAAAAGCATCACCCCTTGATGGCAACCACCTACTGAAGCAAATATGAAAGCATTTTCAAAGTTACCCAAGGGAGGAAAAAGCAACCTCCGCAATTCCAAAGATATTTTTAACTTTATTAAGCAAGCAAACGTGATCAAAGTACTCAACACACATTCATTATCTTTACTAAAGAAAGCACTACGGGCATCAAGTAAGGACGTTGTTTGAAGATCAGCACAAGATAATGAATAGGGATTATAAGAAATAGATACCCCGTATGAAAATGACACATCAGGGATTCCAAGTCGAAGAAACCATGACTGTCTTCTCAGCTCGATTAGCATTGACTTATGAAACTCTTATAACCCTGAAGGCGCTCTCCAACAGGACCCCTAATGGTGCCATGATTTCCCCCAAAAAATTAGCAACGATACGCGTAATCGTTGGCAAAAGCTCAGGGTCACTGACCTCAGGACATCAGTGGCAAAGCCAGTCTGTAATATCTTGCCTTGTGAGTGACAAGCGCATGATCATTCGACCAACCACAGTGGATAGAATGACGAGCCCACAACTGCCGCCGTCATTCCTAGCTTCCCATTTCTAACAACGAGATTCTACGACCAAAGAACTGCACTGCAAAATTATGTGAGGTCCAAACATTTTACTTTTTATGAAAACAAAAGATAAAGGCATAGTATTTTTATGCCCAATAACAAAATATACGTTTTCCTATGAAAAAACAAGACTTATGTAACAAAATGTTTTTCTAACAAAAATACACTATGTCAAGTAACAATGTGTCTTTTTAAAAAACAAATTTTTCCTAACAATAACAGACTTATGCAAGTAAAAAAATATTCTCTTTCTAACAAAATATCTTTTTCTAACAGACTTATGGCAAGTAACTAAATATCTCATTTTCCAACAAAATATATCTTTTTCTAACAACAGTAGACAAAAGGGCGGGAAAAAGGACAGACGTTTGAGTGTACTATAGAGTCTTTCAATGACCACTGAGAGAAACGGAGACTTCACTGCAAGCTCTAAACCTTGCT
>NC_089744.1:37649098-37669098 GCF_040412425.1 Macrobrachium rosenbergii
CTTTTGATAAGCGAACTGACTATACATATATTATAGTAACCTTTAAAAACTCGTTCGCATTAGTTATCACAATTAACTAATAATTTGACCAAATTTTGCGTTCAACGAGTGTGCGCATGCTCAGATAAATAGCGGGGAGTTTGAACTATCACTGTTTCGAACATCATGAACCTGTTACTGTGATTCTAAATTCATTTTGAACGCTTTAGAGAAAAGAGCAACCGTCAGTCTGCATCTAAATACAAAAGGTTAGGCAACCGAACGCAGGAGCTGCAGAACAGTGAGACTTCTTTCTGTTAACAGCACGTGCTGCCGTCCTATCCAACGGGATGAGAGTCTACGCGGCTAGATTCTTTGCAACAGAGAAGAAAACCATAGGCAGTACCACTAGCACAGTAAGAAAGTAGGCTGCCGAAAGATACCGAAAGTTTTTCGATGCTTCTGAGGAACATTCCTTGGTTTCTGTCATTGTAAATGTCATTATGATTATTTATCATTTAAAATTAGAATACATCTTAAGAAGAAAGACAAAGCCAAGAACTTACCATATGTGTGTGTTGTGTATGTGCGTGTGTATACAGTATATATATTTATATAATGTGCGTTAGCGTATTTATAGAGATCCGATTGTGTACACTTAATAATAAACGAAACTTAATATATATTAATCATGTTCAAAACAATAAAAGAAAACTGAATGACAGATGGAAATAAATAAATATCGGAACTAAAATTTCAGAGTATTTTTCAAACACTGTGTGTGTATGTATATATATATATATATATATATATATATATATATATATATATATATATATATATATATATATATATATATATATATATATATATACAGTATATATATAGTCATATATATATATATATGTATATATATACATATATAGTCACATATATATAATTATGTGCATATATATATGTATACAGTATACATAAATATATCTACATATATGTATATTTGTATATATACATACGTATATTTATATTATATATATAAACATTTATGTGTATATATACTATATAAACATATACATTATATAAAAATTGAAATGACAAGCTCATTTTTTCAAAGGTAGGACGTTGCCTCAGGCTATATACAAAACAGCAGAAGAGATTTGACCGTTTAGTGAAGGAACAAGTTATCTAATGGTTAAAAATTCCAGAACAGAGAGAGAGGGTAGTTGCCCAATCAACAACACTAAAATCCTCATATGAGAACGAGGTCTTACACTTCTTGCAGTGATCTCGTATATTAGAGAATTCTTTTGTTTTTAACAGACATCCTGTACGGTGACTGACTCCAAGATGAGAATCGACTCTCACTTCGAACAAGTCTTTCTCTCCTCCTCCTCCTCCTCCTCCTACTTGACTTCCGTTCGTCTACCTGTTTTCTCTTCTTATTTATCCTCCTTTTATTTCTTATTTTCTTCCTCTTAATCATCCTTCCCTCATTTTTTCATCTGCCTCTCCCATTTCTTTTTTTTTCTTCTAAACCATTTCTTGTTCATTTCCGACCTCCTCATTTTGTCAGCCATTTTTTTCTTTTTCTTGCTTTTATTGTTGTGTATCTTCTTTTCCTCTCTCTTGTACTCCTATCTCTTCATTCGTCTTCTTCTACCATTCTTCCCCTGCTTCTGTTCTTTCTCCTCACAGATTTAGCTCTGAAGGTTAAGAAAACTTGTCTAGAAAACTTTGAACATAGGAATAAAGAACTATTTTTTTTTTATTTTTACTTTTGTCAAAATACACTTCCTACTCTACCTGTCTCTTTTTAATCATCACTCTTTTCCTCCTCTTTTTATAACCTATTTTTCTGCTCTTCTTCCTCCTTTTCTACTTTCTTACTCACCCTTCCTTCCGTTTCTTCATCTATTTCACCTCACATTTCTTCCCCTACTTTTCCCCTTCTTACTTTTTCCATCCTTTCATTTTCCTTTTGTCCTCTTTCCTTCATTTTCCTCCTTCTTTCTTGTCTACTCCTCTTTCTCATTTCTATTCCTTTCTCCCTCTGAGTCGTTCTTCTTCAGTTTTTTTCTTTTAATTCTTTTCATTATGAGATATCTGCTCCTTTTGCTTCTTTCCCTCTTTCTTCCTCTTTTCATAGTGTCTTCCTTTTCTTTCTCATCTCCAATTTCTCTTCTTTCTTTTTTTTTTTTGTTCTGCTGATCTTTTTCCTCAACTTTTATTTCGCCTTTTCTTCCTCCGTCTATCCCCCTTTCTTCCTCTCCTGACCACCCCCTCCCAACTTTCTTTTTTCGGCTCCCTTTCTCCTCCATTTATTTGTTCCATGGCCATTATCTCCTTTCCCCCATCTTTCCTTCCTTATCATCCTCCTTTCTTTCGTCCCCTTAGTTCCTTTTATTTCTCCTCAGTTCCTTCTTCCTCTTCTTGCACCATCTTTAACTCCTCATTATACTTTCGCTTTCCTTTCTTTGCTGCTCTTTATACACCTCTTATCATTCCTGTTGCTTCTCTTTTTTTTTCTTGTCCCATCGTAATCTACCTCAGTTTCTTTCTTCCTCTTTCTTCTCATATTGTATTACATTCCTCTTTCCTTCTCATCCATCTTCCCTTCCTCCTCTTCCGCTTTTCTCTCCTTTCCCTCTTTCTCTTTGGGTTTTACCGTATCCTAATCATCCGATATATCCTTCTCTCTTTCAGCCTCCTCCTCCTCCTCCTTCTTCCTTTCCCTTCTCACATCATCCTCGTCTTTCATTCCCACAATTTTTTTTTCTTTCCTTCCCATTTCCTAGCCAGCTTCCCCTTCTTCCTTAGTCTTCTTTCTTTTTTTCCTCCTTACCTGTCACGTTCCTTCGTCTCTTCCTCCTCCTCTTCTATTCCATCATCCTCCCTATTTTTCCCCTTCCAGTCTTCCACCTATTCTTTCTTTTGCCCTCTTTTCATTCCTTTCCATCATAATTTTTATCTTTTCATTCCACTTCACCTTGTTTCTCCTCTTCTTTCTTTTTATCCTTGCTTCTTTTTCTTCTTTCTATTTATCTCATTTTTCTCATCCTCCAATCCTCCTTTATCCATGTTCTTTTATTTATTCTTCTCTCTGCTTCTTTTCTTTTTCCTCATCCTACTTTCTCTTTTCCCTGTTACTCCACTTCTTATTCTTCCCTTCTTCCTCCCTTTTGGTCTTCTCCTCTTTATTGTCCTATTTTTTTTCCTCCGTTTTATGCCTCCTCCTCCTCCTCCTTTCTTACCCTAATATCCTTCTCTCTCTTCTTCTTTCTTCTTCTTCTTTATCCATCTCTTCTCTCCCTTTTTCCTTAACCCTTTCTTCCTCATCCGTCTCTTCTTACTCTTCATTCGCCTTTCCTTCTTCCTCTTTCCTTTCTTCTCCATCTAACTTCTATTCCATTCTTATTCCCTGATCTTTCCATTTCTGTCCTTCTTATCCTCCCCACTATTTTCTTCCTCCTCATCCTTTACGAATGATAAGGGTGTAAAGTTACTTAGTATGCCAGGAGAGGTGTCCTGTATGTTAAGATTCTGCCTGAGAAAGTAAGACTGGTGACTGAAGGGCTGATAGGGAAAGAACAGTGGTTTCCGGCAAAGAAGAGGGTGTGCTGATCAAGAGTTGGTCATGAAAAACTTAGGTGGGAAGTTTGAAAAGGAAAAACTGTATGTGACACACATGAACCTAGAAAAAACCTATATCAGAATCAAAGGAGAAGAAATGTAGAGGGAGCTAAGGATGCCTTGTATATAGGTCACTGATAGCATCTATATTTGTTAAGAGAGTATGTAAGTTTCTGTTAGAATATGGGGACAGGAGAGTGAGTGGTTTGGTGTAAAAGTAGGTCTGAGACTAAGGTGTCTTATGCCCCTTTACTTCTTCACCATCTTTTTGAATGGGATGTTGCAAAAAGTCAGAGAAAGATATTATACACTGAAAAATTATAGGATAAGAAATAAGTTATGAATGGAGTGTGGAATGGTTGAAGTTTGCACGTGATACAGCGCTGACTGGAATAGCGAAGGTAGAGAAAAACAGGAAAATGAAGAGTCTGAAAGAGCTCATTGTGAAAAAGAATAAGGTTATGATGGTAAATGAGTGAAGACTGGACAATGAATGTTTGTATGACTAGTGGAAGAATCGCAGTGGTTGATTCATATAAGAATTTAGAAGTAAATATAATGAATGACAGTAGCATGAGAGAAGAGGCAAGTCACAAAAGAGGTACAGAAAGGAATGCGCAAAAGACTTGGCGTGTGTAAGAATGCTGCTGTGGGACTGTATGAAGGGACTGCTGAGCTAATTCTCTTTTCTGGAATTGAAGTAGGGATCTTAAATAAAAATGAGGGGCTGCTGAGATAAATTCTCCTTTATGGAACTGAAATTGGGATGTTAAATGAAAATGAAAGAGACAAGGTTGAAGTTGTTAAGATGAACTGTTTACGCAGTATATACTGTGTGGAAAAACTGTCGTGGTATGCAATATGGAGACACATAGGTGAGGTGGTAAAAATGTTACCATATGTGAAAGGTAGATCCAAGTGTTCTGAGATGGTTTGGTCCCATGAGGAGACTGGAGGATACTAAGTTGGTGAAAATTGTGGGTAATTCAGAAAAGTTAAGAGGGAGGATGAGAAAAGATCTAAATATGAAACAGGTACTAGAAAGTATTAGAAAGAAAGGTCCCAATAACAAAGAAGCAAGTGGGTGTGTAAATGACAGAAGTGAAGGGCACAGTGTGGGTAAGAAGGTTTGAGGTACTAATGATGAGCCATGTGGGTATGAAGCGGCTGTTGTTGAAGTGTTTTTGCTGTGGGTGTTCATCCACTATTCAACACTTAAAAGTTTGAATGTACCACTGAAAATTTATTCTTTTTACTTCTCATGGCGTTCTGCAGTCGTTTAGGAAGTTGTAATATACAGTATATATATATATATATATATATATATATATATATATATATATATATATGTGTGTGTGTGTGTGTGTGTGTGTGTGTGTATGTATGTATGTATGTATGTATGTATGTATGTATACACGCGAACATTTATGCATAAAACTGAGATGTAAAGGTAAAAGAGGTGTGGAGAGCTTTAATCGTTACTAAAATTATGTAATGACATTAAAGACCAATAAAAAAAAAAGAGGAGACGATCAGATGACTAAACGAAATTCAAAATAGAACCATTAGATGCGGGGGAAGGAGCATTTGTTGCACCCTCAAGAGCACCATACACAGTCAAGACGTTAAATGAAGAGGTAGAAATACGGAGGAAGTAAGATATGATAATAATAGCAGAAAGCATATGTAACAGATCCTCAAGCAAAATGTGTTGAATTTCTGAAGAGTGGTCACAAGAAATGCCATAAGGCTCTCCAGTCTAATATAATGAGCAAACGCCTGCAAAGCAATATGAGAGGTTCCTAGAAGATATAGGTTTCCCAAAGACATACTGGTAATCCAAAAGAAGAAACTTTGAAGCAGCAAGTTCCAAGAAAGGCCTTAAAATCTTAAGTGAGGTTAAATATTAAAACAACAGAATAATAGTTTAAAAGATACAACAGGCCTCCAATCTTTAGAACTGGCTGAACAGGAACTGGGAATAGATAAAAAAAACATCAAAGTGCCTCGACTAGTTCGTTAGTAAAATCCTTAAGGTTAAGCCCTGGGATATGGTGTGGACCAAATACCCTGCAGATCTTCAGTTAAGTATCCCACAGACTTGCAAACAGAAATTTTACTGAAAGACACCGGAATAAGAAGGGGGAAAAGTTGTAAGTTCCGTAACAATGGAATTATACAAAATGAAAGCGCAAAAAGTTAACATAACAGCTAGCAGATTACATATCTAGCTGGATGGAAGAAATGGCAAGAGTTAAGTCTGCAGAAGTTAAGGGAAACTTTCTTTTTTCATGTATGGCAATTCATGTCAGCTCTAAAAGTTCCACGAACAACATCATCAACCAGCAATCTTGGAATGACCAATGCAACTATTCCCAGGAGCAGCGTCTGTGGAGCATGCGTGGTCACACCAAAAATGAAATGACCTCAGTCACCAAGACTACAATTTTAATTGACAAGAAATTCTACAGGTTCATTGTTTTATGCACCATAGCATTAATGTCCCATAAAGAAAGTCAATACAATAGGTTCATATATTGTCCTGTTGATGCCATAGGCAGGAAGGAGGCAAAAACCACTAGTGGATCCTTTTCCAAAAGAAAGTAATATATTGCCTATCAAAAGAAGGAATACAGGAATCACAAAATACTGAAATGCATGGTTTCAAAGCTTGGTGGTAGAGTGAAAAACTCATTGTGCTAAGCAAGTCAAGGGCTGCAGCCAACAGGGTAAACAAGGGTCATGACAGCTTAACAACTGTTATAAGGGCGCCTGAGAAAGAGAAGAACTTCTTCTCTCAGCCCAGCATTACATAGACCAAAAATAAGTGTTAGAGTATTGTATCATCAGCAAAAGTATACATAAATAGAGTAGACTTGTAATAAAAAGTGCCAAAGAAAGTGCAGGAAGAGTACTCTGAGGTACACCTCTTAAGGCTAGGAGAGCAGATGCTTCACAATCAAAAACAACAGAAGCATTGTGATTGAATACAAACACTAGAAATGAGTTCTACAATGAAGAGGAGTAAGCCACCAACTATGGTAGATTAAATGCTACTATGTGCTATTCTCCCACATTATGATTCTAACTCACCAGTGCCTAAATAACAACAGGTACCATCTCTTTGCCATGATTTTCTCATCGATAGCCACTGTATTTAATGCCTACTGACCACTGATAACTTCTGTGTTTATCATTTTTCGTTTGCTCCAGTGCACACAGTATACATATTAGCACAAATTGTATCAGTTTTTGAAGATGTATACAGTTCTCTCATTAGGTGAAAAAAATGTCTATATGTCAAATGTGTCTGCAGTAGATTTTTTTTATGAAATTCATGTTTTAATCACCTTTTGTGGAGAAAATGGTGTTACGAAGATTTCTTTGTCGTATAGTACCATTGTGTTTGGTTTCTCCTGAAAGACTCTTAGGGGCAAAGACACCTGCATTTATCAGTGCGAGATTCAGCTATTTTTTTTTTATAACTAACCATGTACCCATATGGGCTTTTGGTTACCTCAATCTCAGGGTGAACTTCTTTTTTTTTTTTAAGGTCTTTCATTCTGCTTCTAAGTGTTTGAGGCCATATTTCAACTCAAACTTGGAGCATCTCTTGTCCTCTTCATTTAACAGTTTCGACGTTTGTCCCTCATCTGCCTAAAATATTCAACTTTCCCTTCTGCAGATGAAAAAGTTGAGATAAAAACTTGAAAGTGGCCAAGGAATGAGGAGGGTTAGAAAGAAATTGAAGAAGGGACGAATTTGAAAAGCTAACAAAAGACCTCATTCATCACTTCGTACAATCCACCTTGACTTCCATTCTGACGCTGCTTTCGCCTTCACTTCATTCAAAGGTCTTGCTCATTTTCCTGCATCCCCTATTTTACGAAAAACCTCTTCATTCCTATTACATTTTGTACAAACGATTATAAAAACAAACTTAATCCATTCTTCCATCATACACACTATGCCTTTTCACTGTTTTTTTTACAATGTTATTCCCAATTTTCCATGGAAAATATAATCCGTCGACATTCACAGCACCGGGAAGAAATCACATCACGTCATCATCACTACTTTAAGAGGACACCTGTCATACTCAAACTCTGCCATAACACTAATTTCTTGCTGTATCTAACATGCAAATAACCTCAAATTTTCACCCCTACTGTCTTTACCTGGCAACCTCTTACCACACAAGTTGGCGGCTACTGTCTCTATTTTTTCTCAGAATTGGAAACTACACATTGACACAGGCCTTGCTGTAACTAAATTAAACAATAGCTTTATCAAGAATAGATTATGGAGTTCCAATACAAGGATTTGTTACATGATGAAGGACTTCCGAATATATACTAGACTTTAAGTTGAAAGTGGTGGGCTACTTGCACCCCTACACAGTAATCTCTAAGCAAGCAAAAAGCATTATAGATTATAAAAACTAAGAAACTGTTTGGGGAATAGGATATTTCAATAAATAATCACACCCTACTTTTAACAGTTAGATCTAATCAGCTTACAGTATCCTTAAATCTACAGTAAATATAGCAGCACTTCATCCAATATTAGGAATTCCTCCTCCTTGTCCAATACAAAATTTCTTTTGCAGTTTACGCTGACCCGCCTAATTCTCCTTCTGGCATAAAATTTTCTGTAGGGGATATTGTCAGGAATTAAAAATATCAGTCATATACTGGTACAAAAAATGTGCAGTTTTCAAAGGATGAAGAAGCGCGACTGAAAACGCTGCAGAATTACTGCTCTGAGTCGCATTAAGCAATAAAAAGAAATTATAATCGTCCCTAGAAATGACGAGATTCGTACAGATGTAGGATTGCACTGAATTCTTGTAGGGTATTCATGAGAATGAAGGAACCAATAAGGCAGACCTTACAAGCAGAAATTTTACTGGAAGGCACCGGAACAAGAAGGGGAAAAGTTGTAAGTTCTGTAACAATGGAATTATAAAAAATGAAAGGCCAAAAAGTTGACATAACAGCTAGCAGATTATATATCTGCCACGACTAGATCAAGTGTGGTTCCTGTAGGTGATTATTAAACATCAACGAAGCCTGTTGTCTTAAAAAAAGAGATGGAAGACTGATCGAATACTGAAACTCGTGGTAACAACTTAAAACACAGTAAACCTAATGTAAGATTATGACGTATTCCATTCTAACAAGAACGACACATTGCAACCATTTTGCCTCGTCTTCAAATTAGCCATATAAATTTTTATTAGTACCCACATCACCCTCGTCCCCATATTTAAAGAATGAAATTCAAAATTAACAGTGAATCTTGTTTCATGTGACGGTTTTAATTACAGCCACCACTTAAGACATAACTTAAAAGAAAATTTTATTCAGATTCAGTAGAATTTTAGATTTATCCAGCATTATTTCTTTAAGGAAAAGCAGTTTAATAAAGAAGATATAATCATTATGTAACGTTCAAAATGTTTCTGAGAATTCAGAACTTCAGCTTAATAATTCATGTGTCTTTTCTGTAATTGTTCTCTGTTATTCTAAACTAGCTACAATGCACACAATACCTTCTCGACAGTCTTGGGGGATCGCTGGGGCCACCCTCCAGACCTCCCTTTCAATTGTGTGGTTGGGATTGGCTGGTGAGTTATTTCAGGCGTCACATTGAGTTGCCTTTGCTGATAGTAATCACATAGCCACGTTCTTAAACCTTGGACTTTACATAAGCCTTTTGAATCATGGCTCCCCCTAATCTTGGGTTCCCTTTCCCCTGTCTGTAAGTATATTTAAGTATAATTTTTTTATCAGCCATTTTTCATGTTGCAGAAAACACGAGCTGTTTAGTGGGTTCCTAGAGCAATAGCTTCCTATTTACTTAGATTTTTCTTCTTTCTGCGCTTTTCTTTTGTTTTCAGATTTCAAATCCATCCAAACTGACCTCTCCTAATTAGTTTGACAGTCCTGGAAGGCTCTGTTTACCTGTCGACTTGTAAATTCCTCCTCCCGGAATTTTGTTAATGATAATGCAAAATGTATGCTATATCAACCATACACACTGTCGTTGTTGAATCTACTGTTCTTTCTTTACGATACATTGAAATCTTGCATTATCTTATGCTCCAAAGTTATTGTTATTCAAGTCTTTCGAGCAAAAATGAGGTTAACCATGACTACAATTTATTTTAACAAAACAAAAAATGTGTAAAGGATTTTATTTAAATGTTCAAGGCATTTTCCGGAAGGACTTAATTTTTCATTCTGAAGATAAAATTAAGTCCAGGTTCCTCATTCCCAGATTATACGTCTACATTTGCTTGCGTTCTAAGCTACACATGCCCACTGAAGAACGGATCATCCTACTGATCGCTACGCATACATATATCTGACATGGAATTTTACAGTAATTTTTTTATATAAATACAGGATAATGTCCTGTATACGTATACTAAGTCTAATGCATCGCATAACCAAGTTCAATGACTATTTTTTTGTATGTTAAGAAACTGAAAATAACTTAATAGGAAAAGGTAGGCAGTCCCGGGTCACACGTGACCATAGGCCTAGCGTTAGATTTGGTTTTTTCAAAGACGAATCAGAATCAGAAGCGCCAGAGAACTCCATATATGAAAGCATAAGTTCGTATACGTGTCGGAACAAACTGCATTATTTGCTATCTCTTCATTCAAAGTGTCAGTTGATATCCGTAATGATTTCAGTCTTAAGAATAGAGGCAGGGTTGGCTCAAGCACTGCACAGGATGGAGGTCTTTCAATTTCCCAAATAATATCCAGCCAATTAGAAAATTTAACCACATTACTGGTAACATACTGGCTCTTATCAAAACAGATGTTTTTGCCATAATTAAGTACAATCAGATTCATTTTCTTGACTTCCTGATTTATGTAACAGGGCCTGTGAGTTTGTTGGTGTTTCCGACCGTCTCAGGTAATCAGTATACTGTATTTCTATGTCAAAAGTGAAAATAAAAAGTGTTTAGACGCCCAAGCATTTGGTTCGCTAGAAAGCAGTTCTCCCATGATAAGCTTATCTGATATTCCTGTAACCACTCATCCCATCTGAAGATGAACTGACATTCTAGTTTATTCTATCATAACCTTGGTTTGATCATTCATAGTTCCTCTTTGGGCGAGTCGGTAGAGTTGTGGGCTAGCACTCGCTAGGCCAGAGTTCCTTCTATCCTCAGTTATTGTGTAACGACAAATCTTTCATCTTAAATAAAATGCATCTCCTATCCTTCCCTTTAGCTGAAGCACTTCAAAGATCCTTCGCGAATAAATAGTCCTCATGGGATGTTCCCCCTTCTGACACTGGAAATACTGAGCAACTGTTTACTACAGGCCAGCAGATAAGGAAAACTGGTAGCTCTACAGTAATGTTTAAAGCCAAGTAATATATGGCTGGAATCCATATAAATTTTAATAAAAGTTATATTTAGAAAAGCAAGCTGAATGTTATGGCTCTGAGTGAAACAGTGGTGAGCGGGTAGGGTGTGCATGATGTTTTCGATGGACTACACAATACAGAATAAGGATTAAATTAGTTATTATATAGTACTAATAGTTAGTTCCAATGGATATTCTGTATGAAGACACAGGTATTACTGAATTTATAACAGGCACCATCAAACATAAACGCTGAAGCTTTAAGAAGAATAAGTCTTGAATTAAAAGTGAAGTGAGAAAGATGGAGTGCGCAAAGGACCAGAGAACAAAGGTATGATATATATATCAGCAGAATGTGGGTTGGTCATGTAAGCAGTGGAAAAAATGACATGAAATGGTGTACATACTAAATGATTCGGGAGTAACACAAAAGATGCCTTAAAAATTCGTGTTGCTGGAGTATCAACAATATTTGATTGAAAGGGTCTTAATGATGTGGATTCTATGTAAGAAAGACCAATGTGGTGTAAAGTAAATGAAGAGCCTTAAAAACAGAACGTTCTGTGCATTAAGATCTCATCCACGAACCACTGATTTCAGCATTACTTTTTTCTAATGACACATTATTGGAGGGGAAATAAATCCTAAACAAAAACAAATTTACATGGTAATACATTTCAACTCATTTTCCCAGCACCCATAATAGCGAGGCGTTTTCCAAATATAATCAAACCAGGAAACAATGTCTAAAATCATTTACGCTCCCTTGAGACGCCCTTTTTTTCATATCATTCACACAGGAAATCAATTACGGGTGAAACAGCAAATCTTTTTAACAAATAAATTTCTAAATTCCTACCCCTAACAGAGCCTGTTTAAGTTTTGAGTAAAAAATCTTAAGATCTGATATACCGAACAGACTTCCATGATTAAAGGCACTCTACAAATTATTCAGTAATCACCCATTAACATTATCATGTTGGATGGTGTATAGACCTTTTACTGATATCTTCATTAAAACCGCCTTGAATGGCATTCAGAATGTGATGCAACAAAAGGTCCAAAGGCCATTTGCTTTCCTATAGCAGCACGAAATGTAAAACAACTTCCGTTGGTGTTTGTTGTGATATACCTCTACCAGTGCTGATTTCTGTAAAGGAAAAATCAAAGCAGAAAACAACCTTGAGGTTTCATTAAGGTCATTAGTACTATTATTATTACTTGCTTTAATCTACTGATCCTCTTTATAACAGGATTCACTTGCGTTTTAACACTATCTGACTTTTTGGCCTTGAAATGAAAGGGTTTATTTCACAACCGTTTCTTACAGAAGTCAACCGGCCAATTACTCGAGTCCGTCAATCAGTCAATCATTAATCAGTCAGGCAAAAATGTAGGTCATTTGAAAGCCTCTAAGAAAAGAAGAAAAATGGCAAAGACTAGACCACTCTCAAGTATATTTTATGGAAATAAAAAACTTTTCTGATAACTGGTAAATTGAACTGTAAAATGTTTTTTGAGAAACTAGAGTAAAATATTACGATGTCTGTCAAGCCTACCACTGCACATGAGTACTGACACTTGCATATGCAAGCACTAAATCCTAAGCCATTAAACAACCTCTTGAATATTTTCATGGCTTCATGTTAACATATGTGTAAAAATTGGTCATTCGACGTTTCATTTAGAGTACTAAAAAGTAAACTACTGATCACTCATTCCTGATCTGTAAAGAAAACCTAGGACTAGGTTATAACCGCAGTGTCATTTTCCTAGTAAATAATGATGAATGCACATAGCGAGAAAATGAATCGCACTCACAGTTTGGAAAATGCTTTATACCTCACAGTTTGGAAAATGCTTTATACCTTACAGTTTGAAAAATGCTTTATACCTCACAGTTTGGAAAATGCTTTATACCTTATAGTTTGGAAAATGCATTGTACCTCACAATTTGGAAAATGAACTAAACCTCACAGTTTAGAAAATGCACTGAACCTCACAGTTTGGAAAATGCGTTGTGCCTCACAGTTTGAAAATTGCACTGTACCTCACAGTTTGGAAAATGCACGATGCTGTACCTCACTGTTTGGAAAATGCATTGTACCTCACAATTTGGAAAACGTATTGTGCCTCAGTTTGGAAAAATGCACTGTGCCTCACAGTTTGGAAAATGCATTGTGCTTTACCTCTCAGTTTGGAAAATGCATTGTACCTCACAATTTGGAAAAGCATTTACCTGACAGTTTGGAAAATGCACTGTGCCTCGCAATTTCAAAGGAAATAACGTTGATTCCAACTTGGCGTGGAAAAACATTGCGTTGCAAATGTCAAAGAGCTACAGCTCGCAGCACACCTTGCGAGAGGTGGAAGGTTGGGGGGAAATCTGCTATGCGTGGGAAAGTACCACAACAAAATATGTCATTTTCACGTCCTGGTAGGACTTAAACTCATCAGAAATATTGCTTGAGACCTTCATAGACTCACCACCTACGAAAGGCAAGTGTACACAAATAATTGAAGGGCCACTGTGTGGTAGATTTAGTAGAAAACTGCTTTGAAAACTGAATTCATAGACTAAAGGTGACCCGACAGAGCGCAGGCTGTGCCTTGGTGGTCGTGTCGATGGTTTCATTCCCGTGCCTTTTAACTCTTCATCAACTCTAATTAAATATCTGGTGCGTGACCGAGCTTAATGAAAAAAATGTCCGGAAAATGCGTTCGCAGTTTTTGCATAATCTTACTGAAAAGGAGAAAAAAAACTAGCTATACATGCTAATGGAGTCAGTATTGTGTTATAACTTCCTCAAGAAGTTATTAGGGACGAATATAGGTATAAAATCAATGCAAAGTATTCGTACGCTTAAATTACACAGACTGCATTACATATTACATCCAAAGTAACGGGTAACAGTCGGTGCAAAGACAGAAAATGTCCAGTTGACCTTTATTATTATTATTATTATTATTATTATTATTATTATTATTATTATTATTATTATTATTAAAATGTTTAGGCATTCACACAGAATAAGCCAAAAAGACTTCTGACTCAGGGAGATCACAAAATGTTCAAAATTAGATACAAATGAAGACAACAAATAAATAAATTAACAGCATTGATATATGCACAGGTTAAATAAACTACGTCACGGGTTCATTGCTTCCAGAGGCAGCAATCTTGAATTTAAGAGCATTACCACCCTCAACTCAGCAAGCAGAAGCTTCCGATGTTTCAGAGCATTACGACTAGTCTTTTATGTTCCTTTTTACCACTCTCAACTCAGCAAGCAGAAGCTTCCGATGTTTCAGAGTATTACGACTGAAGTATTTTGTGGTGCTTGCCCTGCAAAGCACCATAAAAGACTTTAGTCGTAATACTCTGAAGCATCGGAAGCTTCTGCTTGCTGAGTTGATGGTGGTAATGCTCTTAAATTCAAGAGTGCTGCCTCTGGAAGCAATGAACCTGTGGCGTAGTTTATTTAACCTGTGCATATATCAGTGCTGTTAATTTATTTATTTGTTGTCTTCATTTGTATCTAATTTTGAACATTTTGTGATCTCCCCTGAATCAGAAGTCTTTTTGGCTTATTCTGTGTCAATGCCTAATAATAATAATAATAATAATAATAATAATAATAATAATAATAATAATAATAATAATAATAATAATAATAATAAAACATCCCACACCTCTGGAAAACAATGGGTCAGTTGATAAGGAGGGTGGCTACAATGACCTTGCAGGAAATTATCTGTTGGTAAGACAGACAACCGTAGAAGTTTTCTGTCAAGTACTTTCACCAACAATTCAGCAATCACGGTATTAGTGTGGCAGTGACTGTTGTATTCTTTTTCTCTGAGGCCACCCGCCCCCCCACCCCGTGTTATGGGAAAACGCTTAATGCTGCAAAAAATAAGGGGGCAGCTGTCTTACAATGTAAGACCTGTGATGTTATTGACAGCTACCAAGAAAATAATTTTTCGATCAGTGGTAGTATGAAAGATCCAGAGTTTGTCAGCACTACTTTCGTCTTTTCTGCAAATATAGGAAACCTAACGAACAACGCCTTATCTTTTCAGTAGTATTAGCTACATATATTGTCATGTCCTGCGAGCAAAAAAATTATACCTGTAGCTAGTTACCGCATATGAGGCTAGCTAATCAATGAAACCTTTACCGTACAAGCGTCAAGTTTTTCACTAACGGATTAATTCCCGAATTATCATAAGACTGGCGGCTTCTTCATGTAAAGAAGCTAACAATTGCAAAACTTTCAGTTACTTTCCTACTTTCCAGATAGGTCTAAACTTAAGGGAAACATCAATGATACCAATCATGTGGTACCTGTCAATTCTGTTCAGGGGGCCAGGTGCTTACCTTCCAGCGCCCAGGTCACATTAGGTATTACGTTGCTTATTAAGAATAGCAGGTCCGAAATATATTTGTGCAAGACTAGATTCATATCCACACACTTGCTAATGGTAGTCCATCAACAATAAAATCTCATAACGATGCTAAACTGTTTCTTGCATGAATTCTGGCGTCAGAAATTAACTTTATTTTAGGCATACTACCTATAAAGGGGACTGATATGAACCTGTCAGCAGCCTTTCAAGCAATGGCTGGGTGGAGATCAGCCTATAATAATTGTCCTTTGTAGTCATGAATACTCTGTGTCACAAACACAGCATGGCTTCATTTTTGTAGAAATGAAGGCAATCCACAATCAAACAGCCTTTCGAAATTTCTGGTCTTCTAAGAAAAATATTCCCTCAAAAGGAAAAATGCAGACATAATGTACTGAGTGTAAGGGCAGTCCCTATCCAGGAGCTTTCATAAAATTCTGATCCTCAGTACCACAACACACATTTACCTGAATGGTACAGACATAGTTAATGACTCAAGAATTAAAATCCAATTCAGCCAGAAATGGCACAAGATGATTTGTATTCCAGTGAGAAATGTCCACCTACGAATTCTTTAGCCAAAAGAATACAGGGGACTATCTCAGTTTTGTCGTTTTGTTTGGATTATGGTTGTCCATTACCAGCTCCTAATTGAGGGGTAGGAACATAGATAATTAAAAGCCAAAATCTTTCAACATGACTTGTCTAAGATGAGGCTGAAAATTTCTTGCATTTGGTCCTTTAATGTAAGTTCCATCGACTCATCAACATTACTTTCTGCATTCACAGGTCCCATCAAGCAAACCACTTCTCACTCAACATTTTGCTCAAAATCTGAGCAGCCATATTTCCCTTTCCCTCTTAAGTTGTACTGTAGTGTTTATTTCGCTCTTTCGCCTTAAAAGAAAAACTTTGCAATTGCATCATTATTCCACCATTTCATCGTCCCACCATCTACCTTATACCTTCTCCCTGCCCACTACAAGGTCTCTTCTACACGCAAGCAGCAATTGCTGACACCACTTCTGTGTCTTTTAATCATGGCCCATTCTTCATCTAAAGCCTCCTTACATGCTTTTATCACTCCCGCCTTATCAAACCCACTTGTCTTAATAACGTTCAAGGCCGAACGATTAACCCTTCCTTCTACACACAAACTACCCAGCATTCTCAGTTCAGCTTCAACCATGTCACGATCATAATATGGATTACAGTGCACTCCAGCATTTCCTTTCTTACTGCTAATACAACTACTTATTTTTCCATATACTTTGTATGAACACACAAACGAACAAACCTTGTAACAATTTCCTCTGTCCAAAGAATTTATACATAAGGTTTTCTCTGTTGGAATTATGTACTTCCCATAATCAGGTTCTATTCAGAACTCATTTTAACGCTAATTTATCATTCTTCTTCATTACAGGCGCTCATGACCTATCATCACGCATCTCTCTCCCTCTCTCTCTCTCTCTCTCTCTCTCTCACACACACACACACACATATATATACACACACACACACACACACACACACACACACATATATATATATATATATATATATATATATATATATATATATATATATATATATATATATATATATATATATATATATATATATATCGTGTATAAGTGAGAGACTCAGACAGACGGAAAGATTGACTGAGTAAAATTAACTGTTAGAAAGTACGGGAAACGGGGAAAAATACGAGAGGAGGAGCATTGATATCTGACGAAAATACCAGTGTAATCTTGCATTTAAGAGGTTAATGTCTAATTGCGTGGTTGACCATAAGAATCACTGAGTAAATTACACCCTTTAGCTGGAAACATACAGAAAGGTGTTGATTCAAAAAGAGAATAGGTAGCAAAACACTTTATATGGTGAGAGAAGTGTGGCTTCAGATAAGAAAGAGGGAGTGTACTGTAGGCTAGACCAACCGTTTGCGACAAAACGTTCGTGCTATGCTAGAGTCAGGGAAAAAGCCTGTGTTCAGTATGCACGGACCTGTAGAGGGTTTTTGATAGAGCTGATAACGATGAAGCCTAGAGAGTGTTAGTAAGTAAGGCACGACTGACAGCTTGTCAAGACCAATCAGTTTTTACGATGAAGCTGCAGGTTGTGAGAGTATTTAAATGTAAGGCACGTGAGCATAGGTCTGCGTCTGTAAAAAATAGCGATGGAGCGATGAGAGAACCTTGGTAAACAGCAGGAGATACATGTGTGAGTTTGTGGGAGAGGAGAGACAGTGAACAGGAAGTAGGATTATTAATAATTTATGTGGAAGACAGTTGACTTCTAGCCAAGAGTTGCCATTATTCGTAAGAGGTTTAATTGAGTGATTTTTCACAAGCGTAGGGTTACGACAGTCTTGAAAACCTGCAGGGCTGGGTGATGAACCTCAGCAGAGGTGAAAAAAGAATGGAGACTACTGAATTACACGTATTTGAGAGACTACGTTAAGGACGGTGAATCACATGGCATTCCGTGCAAGTTATGGAATAGATGAGGACTGTCGTAGCATGCAATATTCAGTGTATTAATTATTTACTGCAAACGCTGTTGACGATATACGAAAAATGAATGAACTAATTTGCAGTTAATGTCGCTGGCAAGATAATAATAAAAAAAAAAACGTTACTCACTTGGCACGATTTTCAGTTCTACAAATATATGTTGATTCTGAATGAAGATAGTTGCAAAGCAAAAAGAAACAGTATATAACTCCCATTTAAAATGCAAACTATCATTGTTTCACGATATTAAAAGTCACATGTATTCAATGCACTCTCGGACACAACTGCACAAGCAAGAGCGCGCTAGCAACAAGACCTAACACGATTGCACCTTCCTCCACATGAAAAATATCAAGCTTGTTTCTTAAGGATATACACGTATATATGATGTATTACACATACAAGCGCCTTCACAAGCATACACATGTACAGTATATGTGTATATATAGTATATATATATATATACATATGCACATGCATATATATTGTATGTATATATGTATATATATATATATATATATATATATATATATATATATATATATATATATATATATATATATATATGTATATATATATATATAAATTAGGGTGAATACGTTTACATAAGTTCAAATAAAATTTACGGAGCTGCTTCTGTCTAAATGTCCCATGGTGCAGTTCTAAAGTACTGAATAATACCTACAGTTCTGAAGTGCACAAATTAACGTAACGATACAAATTAACGTAACGATACAAACCCAGCGAAATACAGTGCCAGTCACCTCAGCCTTCAGAGAATTCGACTGGGTTTTCTCCACTACTCTTGACAGACAGACAACCGCGCTTTACCTCGGCGCGGGAAAAGGCGTTCCCCAGGTATGTGGTGGATAGGACTCACCATGTGGTTGCCGCCTGAACCCATGGGAGTTTCTTTCTCTTACAACGCAAACGAAGAGGTCAACCATTTCTGCTGTCCGCTACGGTGATGCGAGGAAGCTCCACAGTATCGTGCTCGCATGAAGTTTGAAAGGTAACATATTTCAACGAGTAAGAGGAATAGACATAAAACTTATTTTTTTTTTTGTATCATGTTTTTTCATGTGTATCAACTAGACGTTCCGACAACTTGCAATGAGTGAATACCCCTTTCCAGAGGACACAAAACAGGAGGCCGAGGCTGTGTGTGTATGTGTGTTTGTGTGCTTGTGTGTTAGTGTTTATGTGTCCATGTGTGTGGGTCCGCCATTGTGTCCTGGAAATTCATTTCATAGGGTGTGCTAACTCGACCTGATGATGTCCCCAAACTTTGTTAAAGACATAATCCTTGAGCAGCCACTCGGATATCTCAGTGTCTGCGTTTGTCATCACCCAAACTTCGAGGGCTTTCATATTTGAAGAGGCTAAGAATGTCCGTTTAGGTTAGTTGCACTTGTTTGGAATTGGAATAATAGATTATTAATGTTCTGTAACAAACTATATACTCAGTTCAAATGAAATTGCCCATTACTCGGTGTTCTTTAACAAGGAGTGCATCAAGGGAAACGAAAACAACAAATGATCACTGCCACATTCATACTGTAACTGCTGCATCGTGGATGAATCTCCTGAGCAGCGAAACTTCCATAACATTAGCCACTTCATACACCTACACCCACACATAAGGCTCATCAGCTGTGTGCTGAACATTCCTGCACATACTATGCCATTTCACACACATATTCGGCACTTATTTTCCCGCTTCCTGGATGCTCAAGAACCGCCTTTTAGTCCACACATCCAACACCCACTAGTCATACCCTCCCCCTTAACACATCTCAATGATTCACCATCTCACTAACATATATCTTCCAGTCTTTCCACATGACCAAAACATCTCAAACTATTCTGTTCCATCCTTTCACTTACACTAACCTTTTTTTTTCTATCACTCCGGCATATTGGAATATAGAATGGAATATAGAATTTAGGCCAAAGGCCAAGCGCGGGGACCTATAAGGTTAGTCAGTGGTGAAAGGGAAATTGAGAGTAGAAAGGTTTGAAAGCTGTAACAGGAAGGAAACCTCGCAGTTGCACCACGAAACAACTACTAG
>NC_089744.1:37674098-37689098 GCF_040412425.1 Macrobrachium rosenbergii
ACACAAAACGATCAATCTTTTCCTGGTGATGGCCTATCATTAAAAGGCTCGATTCTCAGATAGTCATAATGGTTTCAGGTCATGGAGATCTTTAATCTTTTTTTTATAAAAAGTCATTTAGTTCATGATCTGGCACCGAAGACCCTACGTCTGACATGTGCATAATATGTTAAATCTTTATTCAATACGGTAAAGATAATTTGTATTACGTGTAGTATACAATCAGCTACCAGGAAATGGTTTCCATGGCAACAGACTGTCTTCACTGGGCTGTAGTCTGTCCCGAATTTTAATTGTTTCGAAATTACTATTAAATCAGCAATGATTCTTGAAATTCTTTTGACATGTAGTAGATATGAACTGCCAATACACATAAGCACACAAACTTACACAGAGACTGGAGTAGAAATATAACCTTTTCCTAACATCACAACTATATGTTAGGAAAAGGTTATATTTCTACTCCAGTCTCTGTGTATGTTTGTGTGCTTATGTGTATTGGCAGTTCATATCTACTACATGTCAAAAGAATTTCAAGAATCTTTGCTGATTTAATAGTAATTTCGAAGCATTTAAAATTCGGGACAGACTACAGCCCAGTGAAGACAGTCTGTTGCCATGGAACCCATTTCCTGGTAGCTGACAGCTAAAATGTAGTATCCTTCTCGTATTACAAGTTTACTGAAGAGTCTAATATATTCCTGTATTTATAAGTCAGAATTTTTTTATTCCGAGTGAGGCGTCCTTGGCTGACGTATGTTCCCTGCTGAGTGCCCTCCGTTATTATTCTCCTTCTCCTGAGTTTAATCTTACTTAACTGACTGATTGTAAGTTACCTGGCTCCACGACTACACTCTGATCATGAATAACTTCAAGAAACTTGCCAAATACAGCTTCGAAATTGCATATCAATAGCAACATGATATGAGAACGAAAGTACTCCTTTTCAACTCCCGAGAAACACACTCTGGGCTAGCTTGTAAAACCTCTTCCATTGTACTTCGAATTGAGTTTTAGTTTGCTTTAGTCAAACAACTTCCTTATGCCAGATAATGTGGAAATAAAATTTTGTCGAAAATGAGTTGCTTTTCCCTTAGATTAAATGTCCGTGAAAGTAAGAACGTGAAGTTTCTATTGCATTTCCTAATCACTGTTATTGTTATTATTATTATATCAATGACTTCATAGTGCTATTACTCTCAATAGCATTACCAACCTGTATTTACTATTATTACATCAACGACATTCCAGATAAAAAAAACTGCTACTAGCCGGTTCTCCATCTGCCATTACTCTCAATAACACCACCGAGAACTTACCATCATATTTATACAAACTCAGAATACACAGACAACACGCAGAAAAAGCTCTTGAAATTTCACAAAATCGAACATAATTACATAAACCACCTATACAACATTAAGAAAAAAAATACACGCAATTCCTGCAGAAATATTCGTGAAACTCCGCTCGAATTCCAACAGACTCCTTTATTCAAGGCCAGAATCACTCAGAAAGGTCAGAGTCGGGATCAATCAACCAGGCAACTAAATGGCACCTCTTGTGTTGCTGGGCTGTGGATGCCGATGCTAAAAGTATACTGTATATACTGATCTTCAAGGTCTTAGGAAGGCTCTGCTGCGGTGGAGCACCTGAGGAATTTGAGCCCTCAGTTGCAATGATGGTAGTGGTGATGATGATAAAGATTAAGAAATAACATCCTCAAATGGAAATATTAAGAGTATAAAAGGGCTGAGTAAATACGAGGTTCACTGTACTATTCAGCTTCAATTTCTCTCTCTCTCTCTCTCTCTCTCTCTCTCACACACACACACACACACACACACACACACATATATATATATATATATATATATATATATATATATATATATATATATATATATATATATATATATATATATATATATATATATATTATATATATATATATATATATATATATATATATATATACATATACATAATACACACTACATACATACGCGCAAAAAAGGTATATACCTATTGATTTTCCCGCTCAAGCAATTATCGCAACGGCAGTCATAATAAACCTTTGAGTTCATATGAATATATAAAAAAAATTGAAGCCATACGTCACAGCAAACTTTAAAAGCGAAGTTTATGAGCACTTTTCTTCGTTTATTTGCATCATTCCAGCTAAACATCTCATAAAACCATGTTCAGTTATTCAGTGAGAAACATACTCGTATACTGTGTTAAAACAAGTCTTTTTTTCGTCCAAATACCTGTCATTTTTCTTTTCATTATTACGTAAGTCATGCATTCAGTATCACTCTATTATTTAGCAAGAATATCCGTTAGCCTCATTTACGTCAGATGAAGGTTACTGCAAAATTAATGGCTATACAGCCTATTTAATTAACACTTACGAATACAGGCAAAAACGTTTTAATCTATTCTCATAATTTCACTCTTAATAAACCTGAATATTTCACCGAGTTCATACTAAAGAATTCGATTCTTTCCTCTTTTGTAATGTCTCTTGCTTTACTTGTCACTTCATTATAACTTCGTCTGTCCTTATTACGTATGAATCCAGTTTCCCATCTCACTATAAAGAAACTGAAATCTTTCGTCGTATCTATTTTTTCTCATCTTTCCTCGGCGTCAGTCTTTCACATATCAAAGGCATTCGTTTCCTCCAAATGTGCTCTGTTGCAGCTGCAAGGAACTCAACTGACACTTGCTGTGACCTTGAAAGGGGTCGAGCTGTACGGCAGAGGGAAGCCCTTAAACTCGAAAAAAAGGAACGTCCACAGTTGCTTTGGACACTTTTGCACTATTTCTTACATCTGCGAGCGTTTATCTAACCAAGGGATCTGGTTCCAGTTGGAGTTAGAGAGAGAGAGAGAGAGAGAGAGAGAGAGAGAGAGAGAGAGAGAGAGAGAGAGAGAGAGAGAATTTCCCCCGATTTCGTCTTATTTTTTACCAAACCGACGACGATTTTGACCGGTTTTGGGTAATCAGAGGAACTGTAGACTACCTATTTGATTTTCATTGAAGTGTTAGTTGAGAATATATGAACAAAAAGTGAAGAGCAACGATATTACAGCTTCATGCTCAGTGCCAAGGTCAGTCATGAAGGATCTGAGGGTTAATATGTCAAGCAAGGGAACAGGTTTATCAAACTTTCAATAAATTGAAGCAGACTTCAATTTTTTAATGATGCTCGGAGCCACAGTCTAAGGTCAAGGATAAAATAAAGAGCATAGTATGATACCTTGCATGTGACAGCCTAGTGTGAAGCACTCAGTATTGATACGTATTAATTAGAAACGAAAACTTGACGCTCAGATGTTACCCGTACGATTTCAAAATCAATGTTCGGTAAATCATTTTCAAACTTCGGTTTTACTGATCAAACAATATTGACAAGATATGATGAAAAAATGTAATATTTCTAAAAAAAAATAAAGAATCAGCGTTTACGATTCATATTTCAGAGATTGGTTTCAAAATTATTCCCATCCATTTCAGAAAATGATGAATTTCATCATTCGGTTTATTCGAAGCAAAAAATGCTTAGAAAACAACTGGAAAAAATGCCCAGATATTCTCCAAGAGCTGTATCATCAAAAAAAACAGAAGCAGGAGAAAAAAATTATTATATACTGTATGTATATATATATATATATATATATATATATATATATATATATATATATATATATATATATATATATTACATATATAGTATATACATATATAATGTATATTAGATATATATATATATATATATATATATATATATATATATATATATATATATATATATATATATATATATATATATATATATATATATATATATATATATATATGTATATTATGCCTATGAACTCTGGTATTCATCTAAAAGATCTTTCAGCTAAATGAATGAAACCTGTCAAAAAAGCCTTTTCTCTTTTCATAAACCATTTGATATACGAAGACATTCATATATATGCAAAAAGGCAGCCGTGACTGTCGTACTTTCAAGGATGAAGCTTATGAGTAAATAAATAACTTGCAGAGCTTCAGAGCCATTTCACGCATTAATACAGAAGCTTCATCCATAACATGCTGACCCTTTTTAATGCAATTGCACTGCATCATTTGCATTGATCTTATTCGTACAAATGCACTTCATAAAATGTCCTGATTACAAAGGCATTTCCAATCCAGACAAAATGCTCTGACCAATCTTTTCGCTATTTCAAAGTTACAGAAAGAAAAGTTGGCTCAACCATCCTTAATACATGTCAATTTGGGCCTCTCTAGATTCTTGTCATCTGTTCAAAAGTACATTTTTCAAAGCTCTTACTGCTTTTTTTTTTTCAACCACCCTGTCATTCCTCGCTTTATTATTCTCATCATCCATCGTAAGAATTACCACTTTGCATCTGCACGAATCTTCCATTTTCACTTCCTAGCATCCATTTATTTTCATCCTTCCTCTTGCTGACATTCACTTTGAACTTCCTCCTGTTGCAAACACTTGCAGAGATTTTTACCAGTCTCAGCATCTTCTCTTTACTATCAATCAACGCTCAGTTACCGGAAAACATCCGCCATTCCATCATTCACTCACATCCCGTTTTCTATTTTCTTTCTAACACCCATTACCTTCTCCACCATTCCGTGCACACACACACAATATATATATATATATATATATATATATATATATATATATATATATATATATATATATATATATATATATATATATATATATATATATATATATATATATATATATATATATATATATATATATAATATATAATATATAACATATATATATATATATATATATATATATATAAATATATATATATTTATATTATATATATATATTATATATACAAATAAATAAAACAGCCACAAAAACGATACATATTTGTTGATATATAATTTTATACCAAACTACTCTAATCCCCTTCCCAACTATACATGCATATATATATATATATATATATATATATATATATATATATATATATATATATATATATATATATATATGAGTTAAAAACGATACACATTCGTTGGAAACATAATTCCATACCAAACTAGAGCATCCCCCTTCCCCACCATTCCGTGAATATATATATATATATATATATATATATATATATATATATATATATATATATATATATATATATATATATATTATATATATATATAATGTGTATGTATATAATATATATACAGGTATATATATAATGTATATGTATATCTATCTATATATATAAATGGGTGTATGTATGCATGTATGTGTAAGTGTAAGTGTGCCAGCATAATTCTAAAACGCATTGAGCAATTACAGCCAAATTTGGTATGCATATGACTTACTGTCTAGAAATCAGCACTATGGGGGTAAGACACCACTAGCACCAAAGGGCATCAAAGGGGGTGGGGGTGGGAAGGGCTTCCCTGAAACGGGGTTGGTTATGCCCGTAAACTTAGTAACTAAATAAACTTTACGAATTTATCATACCTAATTTCGATATATGTATGACTTATTACCTGGAAAAGAATACTGTGGGGGGGGGGAGTTAAAACATCAATGACACCAAATGAGGTGGGGGTTGGGAAGGGGGTGACGCACACACACACACACACACACAGAAAGAGACAGAGAGAGAGAGAGAGTAGAGGGGGTGTTAGGGAGGAGAAAGAGGGGAAAAAGTGAGAGAGAGAGAGAGAGAGAGAGAGAGAGAGAGAGAGAGAGAGAGAGAGAGAGAGAGAGAGCTTATCGTTTTTCATTCAGAGTTATCCCGGGCAGCGCCGGGTTTGTAAGCTAGTATTTATGTAAAAGACAGCCACTAAAACGATACACATTTGTTGGAAACATAATTCTATACCAAACAAGACCAGCCCCCCTTCCCCACCACCCCATGCCTTCTTAATGGAACTTCATCTCTATCATGTAAGCTTTTGTGTGCTCTAAAGAAACTACCATACATTCTTTTTACTTTCTACTTTGTATCTATTTGTTCTAACATAGGAATCCTCTAGGTAGATGATTGCTATGTACTTACATTTTCTTTATTTTCAAACTTAAATCGCAAATGCTTCAGAAAAAGAAATTTCATCCAATCATTTCCCTCAATTCCTTTATGTTCTTTTCCTATCCAGCCTTCAGGCATCTGTTTTACTTGTCTGCGGTCTACAGATCAGCACTCATCCCTCTTTAATACTTACTCTCTTAATTTCATAATATCAAGATATGAAACTCACAGCAGGATCAAGACCAGTGCCTCATGGAATACCATCACTAACACAAGCAAACATACAGACATACATACATACACATATATATAGTGTATATATAATTAATATATATTATATATGTATAGGTATGTATATATATTATATATATAAATATCTTTATATTATTATATGTATAATTAACAGTCTAATTTGATTACCAGGCGTCTGGTAAGAAAAGAGAAAAAGAGTTAACCGACGACTGAACTGACAAATTAAGCTATTCAGGAGAGGCAAAACAATAACGTGAGCACATTCATTCTTAGATATAACAATAATAATAATAATAATGATAAACAAAAAGAAAATCTTGCCGTGACTTAGCCACTGTGGCAAGTGCAACCTGCGCCATTATAAAAAGAAACGGTGAGAGGAGTCTCCAAAATCTTTCAAAATCTACAGACGATATGTCGATGACCCCCAAGTAGTATTCGAGAAAATTGAACGTGCATAACAAGTTTTTATTAATCAGATTTTACACTCACAAAAATAATTTTCACAAAAGAAGAAGAAGATAACCAAAAGTTAACCGTACCTAGACTTATTGTTAGAGAGGAAAGAGAATAACAACAACGGAGTATACCGAAAGAAAACTGAAATGGCAAGGCCTTAGTTTTTTTTTTTCAGTTTTTCATATTTTCGTTTCAGACTCTGCATTTTCCACTTTCTTACATAAAGCATCGAGAATTTCTAAAACATATTTTGGTTTCGATATAGAAATGTGATATTCACGAACTTTCTTCTTGAATAGTGGCTACTTAAAAAGAATATATGAAGTTCAGTTAAAAATATTTTTAACGTCTTCCTAAAAACCCATCAACACCATAGTAAAGAAAAAGAAACTACATCTCTAGAGATGTCTTATCAAGGAGAGCAAGTGTACAAGAAAATGAAGACTTAAAGAAAATAGACCAACATTTCCTTTAGAGCACTAGCGGATCCAGGGGGGAGAGCACCTGGGCACGTGCGTCCCCATGAAAAATAATGACAAAATAGTCATATTGAAGATTTAGATAATAATAACATAAATGAGAAATATAAAAATGGGAAAAATAAAAAAATCTATTATAGAAATAAATATTATATATATATATATATATATATATATATATATATATATATATATATATATATATATATATATATATATATATATATATATATATATATATATATAATGTGTGTGTGTATGTATAATATGAAAATTGGTGCCCCCCCAATGAAATTTTTCTGGGTCCGCTAGTGCTTCAGAGTAATGTGCGAACAATATTCTGAAATGATTTCAAGGTGAGAAGCTTTTTCCAGCACGTAGATTAGACCCACTCTAAGTGGTGTTCTGAACTAGTTCCCATGTTTAAATGTGCAGTTTGTAGTCACTACTATTTAGGATCTGCCAATAGGTCCCCCCCTGCCGGAACACGCGGGAAAGGTTACGAAAAGAAAAAAACAAGTAAAAAATACGCCGAAGTTTCTTCGGAGCAATCAAGTTTTCTGTACAGAGTATAATGCTGTATGAGTCGCGGCCCATGAAACTTTCACCCACGGCCCAGTGGTGACCTGTTCTATAGCGTTGCCAGACGCACGACCATGGCTAACTTTAACCTTAAATAAAATAAAAACTACTGAGGCTACAGGGCTGCAATTTGGTAAGTTTGATAACTGGAGGGTGGATGATCAACATACCAATTTGCAGCCCTCTAGTCTCAGTAGTTTTTATTTTATTTAAGGTTAAAGTTAGCCATGGTCGTGCTATTTCTCAAATAGCCATCTCAACAGTTTTATTTTACAGAAAACTTGAAAAGCTTTTGGCTTCAGTCAACCGTTAAACTTAGTTAAACTGAGAATAATTTTCCGTTGTGTTCAAAGGAAGATATCTGTTTGAAATTAGAATTGCAGCGAGTCTTTTAGTGAAGTCCTGAAACCTGTTCTAGACAAAGGAAGGCACGAATTTACCTTTGAAACTGTATTAACTATCTACAATTATATCAAGTCACTGTGTATAATTCATATCTTGAACCTTTTTAACTTACTGTTGTGTATTGCTATTACGGACTGCTGTATTTCTGTTATTGGACATTATAGCCAAGTGTTGTCTGTTAGTAATTCGAACTGCCTGTTTACTGTACTTTATATATATATAAATATTATATATATATATATATATATATATATATATATATATATATATATATATATATATATATATATATATGTCTGTAAGTAATTGAACTGTCCGTTCACTGTACACACACACACACACACACACACATATATATATATATATATATATATATATATATATATATATATATATATATATATATTACTTTCATAATTTTGTTTTTTTCGCTTTTTCAAACGGTTTGTGGAACTGATTATTTCTACAACTTCGTCTTTATATTTATTTATGATTTATTTAGATATATTGTTAATATAAAAAGTATGATTTTGATACGTTGTTAATAAAACTTGTTTACTTCTAGCTGATGATGAGTTAAGTGTTCAAACCCAAACATTTCAGAAAAGTCAAGATGGAAAATGGAGATATGATTATTGTTGAACTTCCAACAATTCATTATCTGAATAAGGAGATGGGATACGGCCCTAAGAAATATATTCAAGAATGAAACTCGATGTGGCACTTCTACAATAATGTGTCTTGAATGAACTCACGCCCTTTGAAATTGTTTTAACTATCTGTAGTTATATCAGGTCAATGTATATATTTCATATCTTGAACCTTTTTAACTTACTATTGTGTTTAAGTATACCTTAGTTTAACCAGACCACTGAGCTAGTTAACAGCTCTCCTAGGGCTGGCCCGAAGGATTAGACTTATTTTACGTGGCTAAGAACCAACTGGTTACCTAGCAATGTGACCTACAGCTTATTGTGGAATCCGAACCACATTGTACCGAGAAATGAATTTCTTCTATCACCAGAAATAAATTCCTCTAATTCTTCATTGGCCGCTCGGAGAGTCGAACGCCTTACTATTGTGTACTGTGCCATAATAATAATAATAATAATAATAATAATAATAATAATAATAATAATAATAATAATAATAATAATAACAAATCACTTGTTAATGAACACCATTTTCCAAAGTCTCATTTAGCCTACTTTGCATTCTCCGTCTGTAACACTGCTACAACATTCGCTATTCAATACTCGATAAACTGATGAAAACAAACAACAAACGAACAGGGTTTTGTCAACACAAACAAAAACAGGTCACAGTCAAGACTCCCAGGTTAATGGTTTTACAGAGGATTAAACTAGACAGACAACAGACCTCGGAGGACAGTCGAAACAAGTGAAAAATGGGTCGAGGTTTCTTCGGCGCAATCGAGTTTTCTGTACAGCGCAAAATACTGCATGAAACTTTAGCCACGGCCCATGAACTTTTAGCCACGACCCATGAAACTATTAGCCGCGGCCCATGAAACTCAGCCACGGTCCGGTGGTGGCCTGTGTTGTTAGTACCTATAACGGTGCCACAAGTACGATTATGGCTAACTTTAACCTTAAATAAAATAAAATGAAAACTACTGCGGCTACAGGGCTGCAATTTGGTATGTTTGATGATTGGAGGGTTGATGATCAACATACCAATTTGGAGCCCTCTAGCCTCGGCAGTTTTTAAGATCTGAGGGCGGTCAGAAAAAGTGCAGACGGACAGACAAAGCCGTCACAGTAGTTTTATTTTACAGAAAACTAATAGAAATGTATAAATGTACTGAAGGCTGGAATTCAAATTCTCAGTTGAAAAAGCAGGTGGGTCTGGGCTTTGTAGAGAGAGAGAGAGAGAGAGAGAGAGAGAGAGAGAGAGAGAGAGAGAGAGAGAGAGAGAACTGTTGGGAAGGAGAAAGGGATCAGGTGGGAGAAGGAATCCCTCAGGAAACCAGCTGCATTAGGGAAGGGAGCAGAATGTAAAGTGTCATCTAGGAAAGACAGTTATCAAACAGGAAGTTGTTGATCTCGAGTCAGAAAGGAGTGAAACCATATGAAAGGGTGCTTTGACTAACACTGCTTCACAACAGACCTTTTCAGTGGCTTTACAAATGTCAAGAAACTGCATGAAGTCTTGAAAGTTCTCGAATGAAGGTAATTAGACGTAAGTATAAGGCAACAGAAAGCAAGATCAGTATTACAATTTGTTTTACGGACGAAATTTTAGGGCTGAGGAAGGATGTGGGCGGATTCCAAAAGTTTACCTACCAAAGTTTAAGTACAGCTTCGTATACCACTTACGATTCAGTTCCACGTTTCGTCAAGATTCAAGTATTTATATTACTGTACGTAAGGGCTAGGCTCCTTTTAGAAACAAAATGACGTTTCAAACTTCAAAGACGAAGATTAAACTGATGATTAATAACTTAATCCTCTCTAGATAAGACTGAACTATCAAATCCATAACCTGGATTAGCAACAGAAATTTCTGTGTCATGACATTTGGGACGCTACAAAATCAACTGTACATTGCAGGAGTTTTAGAATACGGCGACTCGGTCAATTATTTACATTTTTGCTTCTCATTAAAAAGTTTCAAAAGCTTCTCACTTCGGTGAATTTAGTGAGTATATTGCTACGTAAGTAACATAATTGTAGCTTTAATTTAGACACTTTCGTTCCCTTGAAGTACCCAAAGCATGAACACAATATATAGGTGAGCTTATGGTTACATTAAGATGCGTTAATAATGTCCTGGCACTGTGAATCATTCCGTTATAATTTCCAGAGATCTGCAAAATAGTTCTTGATATAAAAGAAAGAGAGAGAGAGAGAGAGAGAGAGAGAGAGAGAGAGAGAGAGAGAGAGAGAGAGAGAAGAGGGGGCAAGAAAGCCTGCAGGATCAACATATCGATTCAAAACTACACAATCTGAAAATCTATTAACCTATTGGCGTTGGCCTAATTGGTAAATACTCATCTAAGCTAAATAAGCCAAGGAAAAACAATAAAATATCAATATTAACAACACATAACGTTGTCTACAATGATGATACCACTAATAGTACTTGTAACATCAGCAACCATAAAAACAACAACAATAACTCCATTTTAAGTGTATCGATTCTGACGAACAGATGCCGCCATTCGACAACAAAACCACACAACATGATGCAACTGAGCTTGAATGCAGTCAGTGCGGCGTCTGAATTTTTGAACTCGCACATCACAATACATATTTTGTTTGTCGGAATAATAATAAAAGGTAGAAGGTAACTTACAAGGATAACAGCCTAGTATTGGAGGAGCTACGAGCAAAGGGATAGTGTACTGGAGAGGGTAAAAATAAGTAACTGATGAAAGAACTAATGAAATAAGTAACCGATGACGACCCTGATAAAATAAGTAACTGATGAAGAAACCGATGAAATAAGCAATCGATGAGGAAACTTGCGAAATAAGTAAAAGCTGATGACTGAACTGCTGAAATAAGTTTTAAAAAATCGATGAAATAGGTAACTGATGAAAGAAATGGTGAAATATGTAAAAACACGGAATAAGTAACTGATGAAAAAATGCTAAAATAATAAAAAAATTATGAAATACGTAATTGATGAAAGAATGGTGTATAACTGACTAATGAAAAAACTATGAAATAAGTAAAAGCTGTTGAAATAAGTAACTGATGAAATAAGTAGCGAAATAAGTAAAAATTGATGAAGTACTCAACTGATGAAAAAAGTTGGCGAAATCAATATAAACTGATGAAATAACTGATAAAAAAATAGTTACACAAGTAAAAACTGATGAAAAATTAGTGATATAAGTAAAAACTGGTAAATTAGTAACTACTGAAAAAAATAATAAGTATAAACTGATGAAATCGGTAACTGATGAAAAAAAATGGTGAGATAAGTAAAAACTGATGAAAGCGAATGGCAAAATAAGTAAGATTTGATGAAATAAGTATCTGATGAAAACAAATGATGAAATAAGTAAAAAACTGACAAGGAATCTGAAGTTCATGGACCTTCCGTTATCATGTTTCTGATATCTACAGAAAACCGCTGACCTTAGCTATTTAACTGACCCGTGACTGTAAAGATAGGTCAAGAACCAAAATATTTGGTGGGGAAATAATGAAAAAAGTACGTCCAGACCACACTGAGAAGTTTCATCGAGCTCTGAGAAACTCATTTGACACTTCAATTGAGCTGTGACCTTGAAAAATAGGTCTACGTGAAAATATCTAGGAAAATAAACCTCAAACCCAGCTGTACCTAATGTGTTCCAACAAATCAAGTAAAAAAACACAACATCCAGTGACCTTGAAAAGTCCAGTAGTTTAACCTCAAAATAAGAGAAAATATAATGCTGAAAAATTTTTTTATACCTGACATGTGACCTTGAAAATCTGTAAAGTAAAAAATGAAAAACCTAATCATCAGCCAAACAGGTACACACCAACTAAATGTGACCAAAATCAGGCAAATATTTTGAAGAAAATACTCACCAAAACCCTAAGTTACCTATCAATCAATTTTCATCAAAGTCTGATGAAAATGAAAGGCTGACTTTTAAATGCACCTTTGAACTTGAACTATTGGTTAAGGTCAAAAAGGCCTAAAACAATGCGTTTGATTCACAATGCCATATTCTGAAGACTTAGAGACCTCAAAACATTATAAACTCTCAGATATAATGAAAAAATTCAACTACTTTTAATATTACATGACTTTGTGACCTTGTCAAAATAAGGCCAATGCCGAAATAATCATGAACGATATTCACCGAATCCTAAGGTACCTTACCTATCAAGTGTCATCGAATCAGACAAAGAAATAATAATAATAACAATAACATAACAGCTTTTAATACCGTTCAACAATAATAAAATGACAAAATAATAAACCGGACCAAAAATGAGCATGAGTAAAATTTGTATATTTTATGTATATATTTTAGGTGTACTGTCTATGAAAATGAATGCACATGCAAATATAACCACATCTTCCACTGCTACCGAAGCGCCTGTCCGGTACAAAAAAACAAGCGAAGCGCAGTACATTTCTTTACATAAAATCGATTCAAGGAAGAAATGAGAAAAAAGGACAGGAAAAAAAAAGGACAAAACGTTTGGCAAGCGAACGTCTCTTCAAAGAACGCACGCCGCCTAAATATTAAAAAGAGTTGACGAGTACATCAGTCGCGTATTGGCAGCACTTCTACGGACAAAAGACGGCGGCGGGTGAACTTATGAATGGTGCTGTAAAAAAAAAAAAAAAAAAAAAAGGCATTTTGGCTAAAATGAATATCGTTGGCAGTTGCTTAGACTGGCTAGCTGTTTAAAATCGTTATTTAAAGCCTAGTGCAAGCGCAAAATCTTTCTAATTCGTTTCCAGCTCATTCTTATGTGGCCTCAACGAGCATAGTTTAAGAACATTTTCTCCAAACAAGGTTATTAGCTCAATATTCCTCGCGAACCGAATGTGCATTTTCTGCAAACACTAGTTTTCCCTATAGAGAGATGGCATCGGATAAGCAGAAGTCAATGCTATTTTAAATATATATATATATATATATATATATATATATATATATATATATATATATATATATATATAATATGTGTGCATATATACTGGTACTGTATACATGAGTAGTTCCATTCTGGATTTAATATAAATACACACACACACACACACACACACACACACACATATATATATATAATATATATATATATATATATATATATATGTGTGTGTGTGTGTGTGTGTATGTATATACCTATGCGCATATATGTGTGCGTGTATATGTATGTATTGGAGTATAATTCCCTACTGGATCTATTGTAGCCCTGATGAAGGCCAAGAATGAATGGCAGAAATAGGCGCAGGCATAAGAGAATAAAATGGGGCACCACAACATTTTCGGCATCGGCATTCAGTGAGAAGTATGCCCTAATAGCATGTTTATATGTACAGTATATATATATAATATATATATATATATATATATATATATATATATATATATAATGACATTAACACATGAATTGTTTATTACACATCGCCACAAGTGAAAAAATAAGAAACTGGATGTAGGGCCTGACCGGTTTCGACTTTATTTCCAAGCCACTAACGAAGGACTGATAAACAGTGGTATAAATCCCATTATATATGCTAGGGGACAATACGGACAAACATACCAACCACTGGGGTATATATATATATATATATATATATATATATATATATATATATATATATATATATATATATATATATATATATATATATATAATTACAGAGCAATTATTTTCTCTCCCTGGGCATAATCTCACATAGTGAGTAGATTCCATATAAATTCGTAATGCACATGGGATGATGTTGCAAACAAATACCCACAGACACTCTTATTGCACCCAGACAAGAGAGCTAGGCTAAGTCATCCTCAGGTATTACCTCCCGAAGGGTAACTTGAATGGCACATAGCCACGTAAAATAAGTCTAATCCTTCGGGCCAGCCCTAGGAGAGCTGTTAATCAGCTCAGTGGTCTGGTTAAACTAAGGTATACTTAACCGCCATCACAAGTCCACGAGTTTATCATAATGTGCACTGTTACATGTCCATTCGTATGTGGCTGTGTATTTGATGAAAATAGCCATTTAAAAAAAGGAATGCCTTGCGAATACTGAAATTTTTTGTTTATGATGCTAACGGGATGAAAGTTTGGACG